>NC_134691.1:308586836-308886836 GCF_050947455.1 Rhinoderma darwinii
TTAACCTGGCTGAATAGATTTTTTTTTTTTTTTTTTTTTAATCTACTCAAGATAATTAAAGTGTCTCCATCACGTATACATCCCTGGTTGTTTTTATCTTGCAGCTAGTCACAGTACAAGCCAGCTGTCACAAAAGTTGAAGACCACCTACAAAGCATCAACTAGCAAGGTAAACCTGGTCTTTATGTAAGAGAAGGTTTTAAGGTGGGGTTCTGTTGGGCTGCATGCACACTTACATTTGGGAGTTACGTTCTTCGTTCTATCCAAAAATGGGAACCCATCTCAGGGGAGAGGGAAAGCATTCCTAAAAACATTCTTGTATGTTCCCCTTCTCCACTGAGCTGGGTTCTTATCCTATTTTTGCTAATTAAAAGGGTTGTCTGGTTTGCAAAATCCCATTTTTAAATAAACTTTTTGGGAATTTTGAGTGAATAGAGGGGGGTCCCCCATTCAAGACCTTTCTCTATTAACCAGAACTGTTACAAAGAATATATCTTGCTCTGGAGGACCCGCCACGTTCATGCATTACATGGACATTGTTTAGTTTCCCTTTTATTGAAGCTGTATGGAACGTGAACGTTTACTGCTTACCATCTGGTGACCCTTCTAACAAAAGGTTATCGTGTAAAGTCCCTTTAAAAACGAATGGGAGTATGAATCTACCGAATGTAAATGTGCATGCATCCTTAGGTTCAATGCACACAATGTGTATTACGTGCAGGTTTGCGTGCGACAAATCCACAGCGTAATACAGTACCAGCATAGTCCATGAGATTCCAGGAAATCTCATGTACACGCTGCAGTATTTTTCAGGACCGGAATTGACATGTGGTGCGTATTTTAGAATCCGCAGCATGTCCATTTACCTTACAAGTCGCAAGCGGTAACACATCTGCCTAGTGCTGTGGAAGATCGCATCAAAATGTAAAGACTGCACTGAAAACCACTTGATTGTGTGGTTTTTACCGGCGAATTTCCTTCATATTGCAGTGGTTTTGGTGCGTGGTTTTTGTAGCAAAATACACAACATGCATGTAGCCTTTAAAGGGGTTTTCCAGCTTCTGACAACTGAGGACCTAACACCGGATAGGTCATCAGTACATGATCTGCGGGGGTCCGACACCCGAGCCCCGCGCACATCAGCTGGTCCGGTGCCTCCGTGTACCGGATGTACAAGCCAGAAGCAGTTCGCTCCGACCACGGAATAGTGGCCGAGCTGCAGTTCTGCAGCACGGCCGCTATGCTATGTACGGAGCAAACTGCTTCCGGGCTTCGTACATGGCATTATATGCCTCAACATCCGGTGCCCCGCAGGCCACCGGAGCGTCTTGTGTGAGGGGTCCGGGTGTCTGACCCGCACCGATGACCTATCCGGTGGATAGGTCATCAGTTTTCAGAAGGTGGACAACCCCTTTTAATGTGTTTATTTTTTTTACTTTTTGTCGGATTGGGGGTGGGATAACAAACCTATTCATGATTAGGGTATATATGTGCACAGATAGATCGATCTGCAGATATATAACGTAATCCTCAGTTGTGTATCACCTGCATTTGCTGACAACCTCATAAGGATCACTGCTTACTTTACGAAGATGCTAAATCTTTATGTTCTCTTGTACTTGGTATAGCGCTCACATTATTTCTCAGACAAGGCACGTCGATGTCGCAACTGCAGAGTGCGAAGCTGGGAAATATGGGGTGGAGACTCCTGGGTAACTTCTCTCTTTCTGTGTGTGCATGTGTGGATGTGATTGCTTAATACGCAACAGGGGTCAGCAACCTGCAGCCTCTTCTTGTCCCTTGCTGATAAACTGAAGGTACTGCAGATGAAGCAGATTCATTACTGGGTAGAGTAAGATTGCTTACCCCTGATATCGAGACTTACAATATATTCAGAGGCATCATATCTATCAACTGTCTCCTTTAAAAGTCGATAATCCTCACAAGAATCTGGTCAACGGGTTATTTAGGATTCCGGGAAGAATACATGATGCAGCATTACTATTGCGCTAAACATTTCAAGACACTTCCATCTCTAATTTACTTGTCAGCTTTGTGATCACTCATAGAAAAAAGCGCTTTCCATTTTCCTGGGAGGAGGCAATTTGCCTAGAACATATTGCCAACTCTTGGGCAGGCAGGCAGCCGGTGCTGAAACCGAGATCCTCAGGTAGGTCGACTGCCTGGTATTGAGCATACTCATTATGTGAGCTTGACCAAACGCAAGTCGTGGGCGGAAGGTAGCGCCCATTAAGTTTTTGCTCCAACTTGGGCAATTGCATGCAAGTGGCAAGGGGGTTTTACACTGGGTAATTATTTGGCAAGTGATAGTTTATAGAACGCTCGTTGCCGATAATTGCCATGTGTAAACAGGGCAGCAATCAGCAGATGAACGAGCAAACGCTTCGTTGATCGGCGCACACTCTACCTGCCAAAATTGTCCGGTGTAATGGGGCCTTCAGTCTAGAACGTAGCAATATATACCAGTCATGTCAAATTCTCAACACCTTCAAGGATCTGCACTATAATACACGATCTACAAAGCAAATCTAGTGATAGGTTTAGTTTAACAGTGATCGCATAGGATGTGCAGGAAACTTTCTGTATGTTATATATCTAGTATCACTGAGGTAAGTCTACTATGAGAAAATTACAATAATTTCTTATCTATAACTTATTTAATAATGGTTCTCCAGGTGTATAAATATAATGTTAATAGAGACAAACCTTTTGATGTACTGAAATCCGTTTTTAATATACATTGTGCAGAAAAGCTAACCACACACATGAGATATACTGTTTGGCTGACTGCTGTCTTCCTTCCCCACCTCCCTGTAAATGTATGCTCAGCTGGGTCCAGTTCGCATGTTTATTCAATAGGGAGAGGGAGGCACAACAAATTATCGAGCATGTCAAAATCCGGCAGATGCCAGCGGACAGGTCGGAGGGCTCCATACACATTAGACTATTTGCAGATCCTGCCAACATCATCTGATATGTATGGGCAGCTTAATTCAGTCCCAGAACAGATCTCAGGGACTTCAGCTAAATGGACGTTAGTGTTTGTTTGTATTCAGCATGCCCATGATGTATTTGTACATAAAGCTTTGCGCTCCTTGCCCAGGATGTGCTGCATTTAAACACTCCTGTCCTAGTGCCTTATTATTCAGGTGATGTTCTTGGAGACCAAAGTACTGTATATATTACGAACTATACCAAAAAAAGAAAAGAAAAAAGATCCAGAAATATATCAAGGCACTCTCAGGTAACTATAATTTATATAAAGTCAATTTTATTAATTTAAACCTCCGAATATTTTCAGGTACATAAATATATACATACAAAAAGTTTTAAAAGAAAATCTCCTGGCCAAAAGATGAAGGATGACATATAATCTGATACACCTTCAACATATTAATTAAATCGCTCATACAATACATTTGTTCTCCCTAAGCATAGGGACAGATAATAAATTTAGAACAAACGCTAGGTTGTGTTCACACTTGCGTTTTTGAACAAAATAAATTTTATATGCTCAAGGTGGCCACCATGCCTATTCATAACAAGTGGAAATATTTTTATCTTTATAGACTCCTATATAGTGGAATTCCAATCCTGGGAGAATACTCATCCCACAGTACATAAGCTGTCTTGACGGCGGATCCTTATATTATTTAGCTCTTCCCTCCTATTGCATATAGCATTGGATTTTGGAGATAATAAGGAATAGGCAGTCTATTTAGTAGACGCAGGGTTTAGATATATCCCCCTCGATCCTCTTTATTCAAAAGGCAATCAATTTCCAAGATTTCATAAAATAGCTTGTATTTTTACCTCTAATGTTCCGGTGAGCCTCTGTGATCCATGTGCGGGAGCAATCTGTTAACAGGTGGGACAAAAAGGTCTTCCAAAGGCAAATTCCAGGTTATATATTCCTCTGTTTATCAACTCACTTTAGAGCTCCACCGCAAGGTCAGATGGCTTTAGGTTTTCTTTTGAATACCCGTTTATTCCACACCGTGCACAAGGCGGTACGAGGTCCGGGAAGGCAAAAGCATAGGCCGGCAATTACAATTCACATGATGTCTCCTTCTATATCATGTCTCCAAGTTTGGTCAGGGATTCGCAGGGCCAGGTATAGACGTCACTACCTGCCCAACTTGATTAAGTCAGCTGACGCGTTTCATCCCTACACGGGATTTCCTCAGAGCCGTTTTAGCAAGTGTAGCCAAGGGCATTGTATTTATAGTGTCCCAACAGTTATTCATTGGTTCCTCAATTGCAAGTTTAAAGAGGCTTTATTTCACATATATATGTATAAAAATAGATGTGTATAGATTAAATTATGTCATCTTTGCACAATATATTTATTTGTAATTTACAATTCAAAAAAGGAAAAAAGACTTTCTCCTTGCATTTTAATCAGAACAAATGAATAAATAGATAATTCCTTTTATCATTAACCCACATCTATATGATATTTAATTTATTAGTATAGTAATGGGGGATCAGTGGTATGTCTCGAAAATCAGTACAGATAATCTGTTTAGTCAGACACGAATAGCATAGGACAGTATGCTTTTTTTTAAAAGAAAAGAAATGTCCCAGATTATAATTTATTCCCGGATCATGGAAAAACGGAAAACATTTCTTCCCTTCCCCCAATGTATCCGTTCTAATCATATAGCCAATTTCTCACCTTATTTAGCGTCATGCATTGACCAGATCATACAGTCTCTCGGGGAGGGCAGGGAAGCACGTCTCATGCCAAAGGGCAATATGACCTGTGTCCCCACCCACCCCGAGAGTCCGCTAAACCACCGCCAATCCATCAGAAAGAAAATTCTTTCAATAACGCAATCTAATACATAGTTTTCATTTATATCTCCATTCTATATGGAACCAATAAGATATTCTCTGATCGATATGTCAGGTGCCTACTTATAGAGAGGAGGAATTATTTATATTATGGCGCAATCTGATTATTTCATGATCATTTAATATAAATTTCAAAAGACCAAAATAGGACCACCTATACAGATATTTCATATTTCAAAAACCATTTTTTTCATTAATTTTAATTATTTTTTATTTTCATCATATTTCAAAATTAGAGCCTTTAGATAGAAACAATTAATATCTACTGGGATTATCATTTGTTTAAGGGAACCGTAGGGAAAACAAATACAAATACAGATTCTTTTCCTTTTTTCATCATATCCCAAAGTTGCGGCCTTTGAATAGGAATATTTCAAATATACTGGGATTACCATTTATTCAAAGGGACCATAGGAAAAAGATAGGGAGAACCAATAGAACCATGTGTTGGCACCCTATAGTATTCATATTCCCCATTGGGAATGAGAATTTAACTGTTTAATTTAAATTTTTATATTTTTATTTTTAAATTATTATTTTCAAATTTTTAAATTGGTCTCATCAAAATGAGTTTATTATAGAAATGTTGGAATTCATTTTGAATTATAACTGTTTTTCTTTTGATGGCAAGTACTATCGCCAGACACATGGAACGGCCATGGGATCCTCCTGCGCACCATCATATGCGTGTTTACATCTGGGATGGTGGGAGGAGTTTATTGTATATCCTCATCCCCTCTTCAGGAAGTGTGCATCTACCTGGCTTAGATATATGGATGATATCCTACTATGTTGGAAAGGATCTTTGAACTCTCTCAATGAATTTATTGGGGATCTCAATATTAATAATCTGAATATCCTCTTAACGTTCACACATAGTAGAAACACTATAAGTTTTCTCGACCTCAATATTTATAGGGATGGGAATAGACTTAAAACAACTACGTATCGAAAACCGACATCGGGTAATACTTTATTGGCAGCAAGTAGTCATCATTTGCCATCTCAAATTAGGGGGATCCCAATCAGTGAGTTCCTTCGAATTCGACGGAATTGTACTGATTTTGAAAACTTTAAAAATGAAGCTCAAGATCTCTCCTCCCGTTTTATAAATAGGGGGTACTCTAAGAAACTAATTAAAAAAGGATATAATAGAGCACTTAGACAAAATAGAGAGGAAATTATGAAAAGAGACAAGGGGGACAATGGTGATAACAGAGTCCGATTCATCTCCAGATATGGATCCCACTGGGACATATTGCGGAATCTTATGATAAAGAACTGGCCATATTTAACATTGGATAAAAGGATCAATTCAATAGTAGGAAACATCCCAAGTATGGTCCCCAAAAGGGCACCTACACTAAAGGATAAATTGGTCAGCTCTGAATTTAAGAGAAATACCCCAGAAAGGGACCTATGGCTACAAAAACGCCCAAAGGGAATGTTCAAGTGTGGCTCGTGTAGATGTTGTAAATATGTAACGAAATCAGATACTTTTTCCGATAGTGAACATAAAAAGGAATTTAAAGTTTACAATTTTATCAATTGCCGCTCAACGATGGTGGTATATTCGGTAACCTGCCCATGTGGGAAACAATATATCGGGAAAACGAAACGTGAGTTACATATACGCATAAGTGAACACATTTTTGATATTACCAAGGGGGAAATGAAGAATCCATTAGCAGCACATTTCAAGACACATCATGGACAGTCACCTATAGGTTTGAAATTTATGGGAATTTATCAATTATTTGAAGATAGAAGAGGGGGTGATCGGAACCGTATACTTCTACAAAAGGAAACTATGTGGATTTATACGCTAGGCACCCTAAACCCTAAGGGACTAAATAATGAAATAAAATTTAATATGTTCCTTTGAGTATTGTTGTGAGCAGGTTGATTACTGCTGGGATGGCTGTTTACCAGCGTCCAGAGCGGTCTCCACTTGCCCCCTATCATTAAAAGTATAAAAATTTGAAAATAATAATTTAAAAATAAAAATATAAAAATTTAAATTAAACAGTTAAATTCTCATTCCCAATGGGGAATATGAATACTATAGGGTGCCAACACATGGTTCTATTGGTTCTCCCTATCTTTTTCCTATGGTCCCTTTGAATAAATGGTAATCCCAGTATATTTGAAATATTCCTATTCAAAGGCCGCAACTTTGGGATATGATGAAAAAAGGAAAAGAATCTGTATTTGTATTTGTTTTCCCTACGGTTCCCTTAAACAAATGATAATCCCAGTAGATATTAATTGTTTCTATCTAAAGGCTCTAATTTTGAAATATGATGAAAATAAAAAATAATTAAAATTAATGAAAAAAATGGTTTTTGAAATATGAAATATCTGTATAGGTGGTCCTATTTTGGTCTTTTGAAATTTATATTAAATGATCATGAAATAATCAGATTGCGCCATAATATAAATAATTCCTCCTCTCTATAAGTAGGCACCTGACATATCGATCAGAGAATATCTTATTGGTTCCATATAGAATGGAGATATAAATGAAAACTATGTATTAGATTGCGTTATTGAAAGAATTTTCTTTCTGATGGATTGGCGGTGGTTTAGCGGACTCTCGGGGTGGGTGGGGACACAGGTCATATTGCCCTTTGGCATGAGACGTGCTTCCCTGCCCTCCCCGAGAGACTGTATGATCTGGTCAATGCATGACGCTAAATAAGGTGAGAAATTGGCTATATGATTAGAACGGATACATTGGGGGAAGGGAAGAAATGTTTTCCGTTTTTCCATGATCCGGGAATAAATTATAATCTGGGACATTTCTTTTCTTTTAAAAAAAAGCATACTGTCCTATGCTATTCGTGTCTGACTAAACAGATTATCTGTACTGATTTTCGAGACATACCACTGATCCCCCATTACTATACTAATAAATTAAATATCATATAGATGTGGGTTAATGATAAAAGGAATTATCTATTTATTCATTTGTTCTGATTAAAATGCAAGGAGAAAGTCTTTTTTCCTTTTTTGAATTGTAAATTACAAATAAATATATTGTGCAAAGATGACATAATTTAATCTATACACATCTATTTTTATACATATATATGTGAAATAAAGCCTCTTTAAACTTGCAATTGAGGAACCAATGAATAACTGTTGGGACACTATAAATACAATGCCCTTGGCTACACTTGCTAAAACGGCTCTGAGGAAATCCCGTGTAGGGATGAAACGCGTCAGCTGACTTAATCAAGTTGGGCAGGTAGTGACGTCTATACCTGGCCCTGCGAATCCCTGACCAAACTTGGAGACATGATATAGAAGGAGACATCATGTGAATTGTAATTGCCGGCCTATGCTTTTGCCTTCCCGGACCTCGTACCGCCTTGTGCACGGTGTGGAATAAACGGGTATTCAAAAGAAAACCTAAAGCCATCTGACCTTGCGGTGGAGCTCTAAAGTGAGTTGATAAACAGAGGAATATATAACCTGGAATTTGCCTTTGGAAGACCTTTTTGTCCCACCTGTTAACAGATTGCTCCCGCACATGGATCACAGAGGCTCACCGGAACATTAGAGGTAAAAATACAAGCTATTTTATGAAATCTTGGAAATTGATTGCCTTTTGAATAAAGAGGATCGAGGGGGATATATCTAAACCCTGCGTCTACTAAATAGACTGCCTATTCCTTATTATCTCCAAAATCCAATGCTATATGCAATAGGAGGGAAGAGCTAAATAATATAAGGATCCGCCGTCAAGACAGCTTATGTACTGTGGGATGAGTATTCTCCCAGGATTGGAATTCCACTATATAGGAGTCTATAAAGATAAAAATATTTCCACTTGTTATGAATAGGCATGGTGGCCACCTTGAGCATATAAAATTTATTTTGTTCAAAAACGCAAGTGTGAACACAACCTAGCGTTTGTTCTAAATTTATTATCTGTCCCTATGCTTAGGGAGAACAAATGTATTGTATGAGCGATTTAATTAATATGTTGAAGGTGTATCAGATTATATGTCATCCTTCATCTTTTGGCCAGGAGATTTTCTTTTAAAACTTTTTGTATGTATATATTTATGTACCTGAAAATATTCGGAGGTTTAAATTAATAAAATTGACTTTATATAAATTATAGTTACCTGAGAGTGCCTTGATATATTTCTGGATCTTTTTTCTTTTCTTTTTTTGGTATATATTCTCTTCAGAAATGGCACCGTGCTATATGTATATTGCATTTTTGGGTATGATTTTTGGGTATGGTTTAGCCATTACTTTTTTCTTTTTTATATATATTACGAACTATCGAAAGAATATAAAAAAGTGTGGAGCAGCAGTGTAAAGTAAGGCCTGGTGGCTGGTGCAGGCTTCAGAGGAGTGACCTCTCCCCATCTACAATACAGTAACACAAAGTCCGGAAGCAGCACTCAAAAAGAAAAGCTGGATTTATTCTCCAAAGGTTCACCATTTTCAAGCTTTCCTCTATTGAGAAGGTGAAACGTTGCTGTGAAAACCTTTTGGAGAATAAATCCAGCTTTTCTTTTTGAGTGCTGCTTCCGGACTGTGTTACTCTATAACAAGCTGTCGGTATTTTGTATGGATTCTCTTCAATTAACGATATACAAACCTAGAGAGTCGTTTTTTGTTTTTAATCACGTGAGTTTTGCAGCATGTAGAATTTGGATACTACTGGATGTATGTAAATTAAAATATGAACGTGTGTATGGGCCTGTATACACTAGGACAGCGAGCTGAAGCATAATGGGCTATTGTGTGACACACAGGATCACACACCGGTTTAATGTAGTTTTTTGGCAGTTTTTGTCTCGGTTTTTTGAGCCAAACAGAAGCCGACGCAAAAGAAAGGAGATTCATCCGTATTTTCTTTTATACCTTTTTTTCCTTTTGGATCCACTTCCGAGTTTGGCACACAATATTGAGCCTAAAACGGTCACAAAAACTGCATCAGAACTGCGTGTGTGATCCTGGCCCTAATGCAACGGAGTTTCAATCTACCGTGGGTAGTAGAAAGGATTTCACAAGTCTACAATCCTTAAAGGGGTTGTCCAGTTAAAAAAAACAAAAAAAAAACTATTTTCACAGTAGAGTGGAGAGCGGTTACAAAGAGCATTTCCCTATGGAGGATCTGTCCTGTTCTGCAGTACACATACAACACATTTGAATAGGCATTGTGTAATGCTTAATTTCTCCTGTGGTGGTGCTGCCGGGAAATTGAACAATTACAAGCTTCTAACAAGTAATGTTAATCCAAAGTGGACAACCCCTTTAAATAGGACTGTTGTCCCTCTTGACATGTGTGTTTTAGTAAATACTTGCATTCCTCATGACATAACAATTTTGGAGCACTTTTTCTTAGAACTGTATTTTGCCGTTCCACTATTCTTCCTGGAAATGTATGAATCAATTGACAACTTAGTGTTCCCACTTCCCTTTGTCAATGCGGCGTGTCACTACACATTACACATTCTGACAGTGTCCAATCGGTGCTGATGATGTAGGGACAGCCAATCGACAAGGTTATTGGTAACGCCTAGTTTTCAATTTATTTATATATTTCTATAAGTAATAACACAGGAACGGCAGAACAGATGCTCTTTTTCATGCGGTATTAAGTATTTTCTAAAACTGACGTGTCAGGAGAGGGGACAGATACTCTATAAAAGAATAAATAATCTATGTATGCGTTTCAAATGGAATATTCACAGGTATTTTGTATTCATCCTGTTCATATACACTGCTGTATGGCCGTGTGTAAACTAACTATATATGACACTTTAGCCATGACTACCGAGATCTAAGCTGGGGGCTAATTTTTGGCATTGCATTTGTTCATCGAAAACTAAGAGCACTTCTAAAGATATTCTACAACTCCTCTCACTCTTGCATTAAACCCGGTTTACATCTGCATTGGAGGATCCGTTAGGGGCCTCCATCACATATCCGGCTGAAAATACCAGAAACAAT
The DNA here is from genome assembly GCF_050947455.1 of Rhinoderma darwinii. Taxonomy (NCBI): domain Eukaryota; kingdom Metazoa; phylum Chordata; class Amphibia; order Anura; family Rhinodermatidae; genus Rhinoderma; species Rhinoderma darwinii. The sequence goes on from NC_134691.1 coordinate 308,597,694, forward strand.
AGTACAGCATGCTGCGCTCTTGTTTCTGGTAAAACCACGGACATTCCAACGGAAACCTGGTGGAACCTTAAAGTCAATGGGTTCATCGGCCGACGGTGGTGTCCGTTGTGCAACGGTACCGGTGTTTTGACATGGCGGCGCAACGGAAATACCGAACTCCGATGTGAATGAGCCATTACGAGTCCAAACCTTATAACTTAAAAATGTCTGACTTTATTCTGAAAACTGCATAATTTTGCAAATAAAAGGTTTATTTTACAAAGTTACATCCTTTTTATGTACCGTCACAAAATAGTTGTATTTATAAAAAGGTTTAGAACCCCTCTAAAGGGTAAAAGACTATATTGCCATGCAAGTAACCCCAGGGCATCATTACCTGGTCGATTTGTCTCAGCAGGACGATCACTTCATATTGACCCTATGAGCAATCTTTGTAACTAAAGTCAATAGGTCTGCTGCCTTCTACCGCATGTGGTCCTGTTATATAAGGCCGCACACGCAAGCAAAGTGCTTTCCTTTCACATACGGCATCGATGTGCTGCGGCTATTGCAATTGGGAACATCATTTTGGACTTTTCAAGGGCCTATATGATGTATTTTGCATATACCAATATTATGCTGGGTACATGATGCCACCTTCAAGGCAAAAGCAGCTGGCTGGTGAAACACATTGACCTGATACATTTTAGAATGGTAATTATTGTCCTGTGATTCTAGGTTGCTCCCTGCTGAGATCCTGGCATTTGTAAAGTGTTCATGTGAATTATGTTCATTACAACTACTCTGCAATGATTAGAAATAATTTTAATAGGCCAATAAACAAAAAAAGGCAATGTAATATTTTGCTATTAAAAAAAGTTTTCCTACAATTAAATAATACAATACTCTGTTAGATCTCACAAAACAGATTTTTTTTTTCCAATTTCACTAGATATTGGATACTTGTTATGGTGCCCCCTGGTGTCCTTTTTTATTTTCCTCTCAAAACATTCACACTGTGGTCACATGCTCAGGAGCTCGGCACCACTGCACAGACCCTCATGTATACGGGAGCAGTGATTCCTGCTATTGTGCAGACCAGCCAATGAGAATCGGCGCCATGGAAGTGGCATCTTCTTGTCAGCACTGAACGCATTGCTATGTAGTAGATTAGCCGTCCTCTTCCTATTGGAACTCCTGCTGCAACTCCTGTAACTGGTAGAAAAGCTCCAGCAGCAGACAGAGCCACGTCTCTAAGATATCTGTATGCAGCAGAAAGTCTCTTAGAGATTACAAACATGCTAAACTGTGAATCCCTCGGAGTGATTGTTATTTGTCTAGAAAAATTCCCCTTGTATGGCCAGTTTGAATTAGGGTTGTCACGCATGAGAATAAAAAAATGGTCTACTTTTGTTTACTGAAACTGCGCGATCTCTGCTCATGGGTTTATTTTGAGATTTACACCTCATCCCTGTAATACCAGACATATCCCATTTACAGAGATGGCGCTGTCTGCATACCCTTTTTTTTGTAATTCTGGACAACACCTTTAAAGTCTCCTACATACTTATGTGTGTTGAACACACTAGCGTGTGTTTTCTGCCGGAGACCAGAGCACACGTTAGTGAAAACTTCGCAATTTCTAGGGTATTGTCTACCAAACGTTAACCTGGACTTGCTTTTTAACACTTTTGTATGCAAGGCAAAAAAGAGAGGCAAAAAAAAAGGCTGTGTCAAATGCTTTGGAAAACATAGAAAAAACATCCAAAAATGCTCGCTTTTTTTTCTGCCGGACAAAAACTTCCGTGCAAACTTACTTTTCAGATGGATCAACCAAGGAATTTAGGGGAAAAAAAACTGTCAAAAGATTTTACATTATACTGTACCGATCATCTGGACATATAGCGTAGTCTGATGCATTCACTTTAAAGAGAATATCAAGCAATTCGTTAATATGTTGTTACTAATTGAATTGATGAAAATACAGCAGAGATTTCAGATTTTGGGTCAACCAAAAGGACGCAGACTATGGACTGTTGTAGATTGTCTATGATCTGCTAATAGATCACCGTGGCCAAAGGAATCCCACCTCTCCTATTTTCAGATCACTAGTAATACTGGATAATTATAATACACCTTAGATGCTCTTGGTAGTTAATAATGTATAAAATCATGGACTCCTGAAAATATCTTTTTCTTCCCTTTACAAAGTTGAGTGGATGAGTTTATATGTAGGTGGAATGTTCGTAGAAACGGGGTCAGGTTTCCAAACAACCTGGTGCGCAAGCAATTTTGTTATCTCACAGTCCCATGTGGTAGGGCGTACATCACTTTGGCACAAATGGTGTTTTACATGTGCAGTTGAAAGGTATGATAGCCATTTATTTCAGTTTACTTGAGCTGTTTCTGCAGTTTACCTTTGAAGGCATTGCCATATTTGTTTTTAATCCATTTTTCCGACTTTTGTGGTTCACTTACTAACTTGTAGAAATGCTGTGAGTGAATGGGGTGTAAAATAACCCATAACTGATTATTTAACAGCTTTGCTCTGTATTGTGGTTTGAACGTGTTCTTTCCTGCAGTGTCTTCAGTCTAATCTCATCTTTAACTATAACTCTTTTTTTCTCTTAAAGGTCTACGGCTTCAGTTATTGATGTATCAATTAGGCCCCTAAGTTAGAAAACTGTGCTCCATAACTTCATATCTCATATATCACATCATCAGACATTAACCCATCTTAAACATGGCCTGAGAGATAAAGCAATAGGTGTTTAGGTGCCAACTACACAACCATCCTGCCATTTTTTGGGGGGTTGCACACTGCCCCTGTCTACTCACTGGACCCCTAGGGTAGGTTGTGCCCTGTAAGTAAGTTAGTAGCCTCACCCTCCGTTCTGATTAAGATGCCAATTGGCTGAGAACAATCGACTTTGCTGATTGGCAGAGATCTAAAAAAATAAAAAGCTCTACCCTCAAATTGAAATTCCCAGTTGACGACTGATTTTATAAGTAGAGGGAAGTAACTTGAAATCCACTAAATTATGGTTCTGGTGCCTATGCAGTGGTGGCCTTCGTGTTTGCTGATTTAACTTTAAATGGTCACTAACTTTTCAACAAAATGTACATAAATCAATGGAACAAGCTAATATAAGAAACTAATATATCTTATTAGAGATTAATGCCTCTTGCCCCGCATATCCCGTTACTTTCCAACCCTTCCCACTTCTAACTGTTCACTCACTCTGCGTTTACTGCTAAATCTGTCTCTTCAAGATGAGACATACTATCTGCTCACTGAGGGATCCGGTTACAGCTGCCTATATAAGTCTATGGTGAGGGGAAGAGGGCACAGCAGAGTGATAGAAAGGTAGAGCGACACAGGTGCTGCAGCGACCTTTTAGTAAGTTACATCCCACTCCAGAGCTAGGTTCGCAGCTACACTGCTCGTTACTGCTGTATAATCTCCTCCATTCTGCTGCTGCGTCTATATATGTGATAGAGATAGGAGAGAAGCATTCTCCTCTTTTATGTGTTCTGTGTATAGAAGACATGATAGCAGTCATGCTCCACCCACTGGCTCAGAGACTATGTAAAATTAAATTAAGGGCCTGTAGAGGGGAAAACTGCTAAATAATGTAGAATACATGTCATATAATGGCCAGAAATATTGTTATTCTTTATGTACATACATATGAATTATTGTTCTGAAAAGTCACCTGAAACCTTGGGTGCACTATAAGATATCTGCCTGATAGATCCAGCACTGGCAGGTTGCAGGGTATTCTTAGCACCAGTAGATTTCATACTGAACTTTTTCCCAAAAAATGCTTAAAGAGACTCTGTCACCACATTATAAGTGCCCTGTCTCCTACATAAGGAGATCGGCGCTGTAATGTAGGTGACAGTAATGCTTTTTATTTAAAAAAACTATCTTTTTTCACAAAGTTAGCAGCGATTTAAGTTTATGCTAATGAGCTTTCTTAATGCCCAAGTGGGCGTACTTTTACTTTCGACCAAGTGGGCGTTGTACAGAGGAGTGCATGACGCTGACCAATCAGCATCATGCACTCCTCTCCATTCATTTACACTGCACTAGCGATATAGATATATCGCTATGTGCAGCTTCATACACAAGCCCTAACATTACTACAGTGTCCTGATAATGAATACACATGAAATCCAGCCTGGACGTCATGTGTACTCAGAATCCTGACACTTCTGACTCTTTTTTTTGTGAGATTCCGGCAAGTGAAACCAAATCTCGTTTAGTTCCGAGATCTCGCGAGATTTCGTATCCGTTGCTGGAATCTCACAAAAAAGATTCAGAAGTGTCAGGATTGTGAGTACACATGACGTCCAGGCTGGATTTCATGTGTATTCCTTATCAGGACACTGTAGTAATGTTAGGGCTTGTGTATGAGGCTGCACATAGTGATATAACTATATCGCTAGTGCAGTGTAAATGAATGGAGAGGAGTGCATGATGCCGATTGGTCAGCGTCATGCACTCCTCTGTACAACGCCCACTTGGTCGAAAGTAAAAGTACGCCCACTTGGGCATTAAGAAATCTCATTTGCATAAACTTAAATCGCTGCTAACTTTGTGAAAAAAGATTGTTTTTTTTAAATAAAAAGCATTACTGTCACCTACATTACAGCGCCCATCTCCTTATGTAGGAGACAGGGAACTTATAATGTGGTGACAGAGTCTCTTTAAAGGATAACTCCACATCTGATCAAAATTAGTGTCTGTAAAAGGGACTTGTAGTCACTGTGTGTGTTGCTGTATGGGGTCTCTGAGACAATACCTCTCTGGAGTATACCTTCGTAACAAGGCATACAGTCGAGCTGGTCAAAACAAAACATTTTTATTCTTTCATTCTCTCAGAACCGATAAGAAATAAACCTCCGTGTCCTACATGTAAAATCTGAGGCTCAGTGTTACAATATGAGGCTATGGGTGCCATATTACGGATCTGTATAACACACATCCAAAATTTGGCTTTGTACCTGAGGCCTACCTTTAGCTGGGTGACGGTCATGTTATCTCCCACAATGCACTGCAGCCTGGTCGCAGAAAATCAGATGAATTTTGTCTTTTAGTTATCGCTATGAATAGAAACATGATAAAAGTCTAAATCAGTGCTGCTGGCTACTCAATATTTTATGTAAATTTATATTGGGAAATTTAAAAATGTTGTTCAAAAGTGTGGAGTTTCCCTTTAAACCTCTACAGTGTTTTAAATACTGGAATAAGGGACATATTAAGTGAGTATTCTGAATGAGGTAATTTTATTCTATAGGTCGTTACAACAATTAGTAAAAAAATAAAACACAGATTTTTGTAAGGTTGGAGGACATCCGGAGATATCCTAGCGGTACTATAAATAGTGTTATTACCCAAAGCATTTGTACTAAAGGTCCTTCCCTCGGTCATGTACTCGCTCCAGAGAGACATCTGCCCGCTACAAATGTCATCTTCTCTACAACCTGTTCTTCAGACTCTGTTCCAGCTGTCATATTCAAGGTCACACCGTAGACTTAGTATAGCTTGTAGTAGTCCTATTCTCCTCTTACAATCAAGACCTTATGAATCAATGTTCTGCAAAACAATGTTTGATAGTCCGTAATGGTTATGAAATAAATTGGTGCCCTATTCCTGTATTACCAAATATTCATGACCCTCTGCTTCTAATATGTAGTGTATATGAGACCAAATAGATACCTCCTTCCTGCCTTCAGATGTCCTGAGTAGCCACATACCCGCTACCAGCTAAGTAATAATTTTACTACCGTGAGGCCTCAAAAGGCGGCACACCTAGTCTCCTGCGGCTCCACCCTAGCTCTGTAATACAACATCCAAAGGAGCATGCAAAAATTATGTCCGCATCGGCATGAAATTGGATATGGATCTACAGTAGGGGCCACATAGAAGCCCTTTTAAGGCTCCATATAACTCAGAGGTTATATGGCCCCACATTACACCTATGTATGAGGCCTAACTTGTGCACTTCAGTAATTTGCTCTTTTTAATCTTTTAGTCTTGAATATACCGGTTTGTAGATAACTATAATATGCTGCAGATCTCTTTTCCTTCTATGGTATGTGTAGAAGTGTCTAGGACAAATAGCAGGTGATATCTTGCATAAATTACTTTTAAATGCATAATTATAATGCACATTTAATATGGATCTGGTACAAGGTAACGTATGAAGAGGTCTTCTGATGAGTCTGCACTCTGTAACTCATTATGATGTTGTGAATATCTTAACATAAGAAAATATTAGGGTGGAATAAAAGCAATCCAACTTAAAGGGAATGCGTCGCTAGAAATATATATATATTTTTTCAGTTAAACAATTAGTATATAAGTGGTTACATTGTTTTAATTTTTTCACAAGTCAGGAAATATTATAAATTAGATTCTAATTTATAACATTTCCATGTGCTGGCCACTAGAGGGAGCAGTTCCCAAAATTGCAGCATGGTCACTGTGGTAAAGCAACCTCATTCATTTATGCTGCAAATTTGGAGTGGACACACTCTCCTCTAGTGTCCATATACAATCCCCCCTCCCTTCTTCTGGCTAGTGCCAGGAGAAGGAGGGGTTTGAATGTCTTCAAACCTCCTACACTGTGTGCTGCCATTTTCTGAGCGACTGCACAGGGCTCAGCAGACCGTATAACACATGAACATACACAAACCTAATACACACATCACATACTTGAACATAAATTACCTGCTCCTGCCACATCCGCTCCTACTACTTGCGCCTGAACATATGGCCGGAAGCCCCGGCAGTAAGCCGTCATCTTACTGTCCGGCAGCGGCTTCCGGTCCACATGAAAATGGCGCCGGATTTCGCTCTACGAACGAGCTTAGTTTTGGTCTGTCTTGGAGTGGCGCATGTGCCCTTCCCACACAGACGGTGTACGCATCTGATAATGGAACTGCTCCTGTTCCCATTCTCTATGGGGTTGTATGCGCCGTATTCCATCTCTGTATGTGTCGTTATTCAACAAATACAGAGATGAAAAAAATAATGGCAGCCCCCATAGAGAAGTAAAAGTAAAAATACATTAAAAAGTAAAAAATGAGAACACAATTAAATAACATTTTTGTTTAATATTATATTAAAAGCCATATAATAATAAAAAAAAAATCATGACACCTTCCCTTTAAACACATTTGGATTTCACGTTTAGTTTTTTTTCAGGAATTTTCATCTGATCCATCTCGGGTATAATTGCAGTTTTGACACACTCTGTGCTTCAGCTTGTGGAGAAGAATTTAAATCTTCCTTATACAATTTTTGATAAATGCCAGCGACCCTGGTGGTGGTGTGAGGCACTACCTTTGGCTTTCTGTAAAGTATGTGAGTGAGTAAAGGAAGACAATGCGCACAAGAGAAATTCGCACTCAAGGAAAACGAAGACATGAGGTTAGGGCCCGTGTACTAGTCCGGTATTGTGGATCCATGTTGTTCGGATCTGTAATAGTGGCCATAGATATCTATGGGCCAATACAATATCTTTTGTTTGCCTCTGTTTTCATATGGAGGCGCATGGAAGGTTTTTCTTTTAGATTCATATGAGATTTGTGGGATAAAAATGTGGTATGTTCCATAGGATGCCGTATTATGGAAGTGTTCTTTCCTAAAAAAAAAAAAAAAATGCTTCTAGGGGACAATATTAAAGAGGCTCAATCACCACATTATAAGTGTCCTATCTCCTACACAAGGAGATCGGCGCTATAATGTAGGGGGCAGCAGTGCTTTTTATTAAAAAAAACAATCTGTTTTCACCACTTTAATAGCGATTTTAGATTTATGCTAATGAGTTGCTTAATGCCCAAGTGGGTGTGTTTTTACTTTGGCCAGCGTCATAAACTCCCCTGTACAACGCCCACTTGGTCTAATCAGCCTCATGCACTCCTCTCCATTCATTTACTCAGCGCATAGGGATCCTGCTAGATCCTTATGTGCTGTCTTATACTAACGCATTAACAATACTGAAGTGTTTAGACAGTGAATAGACATTCCACGAGATGTCTATTCACAATCTCTGCACTTCGTTAATGTTTCTGTGGTAGTTACAGCAGAGGAAGCGTGATCTCGCGAGATCTCACTGTAAATGACAGGTTACAACGAGATTACGCTTGCCCTGCTGTAACTACCACAGAAACAGTAACGAAGTGCAGAGATTGTGAATAGACATCCAGTGGAATGTCTATTCACTGTCTAAACCCTTCAGTATTGTTAATGTGTTGGTATAAGACAGCACATAGTGATCTAAAAGGATCCCTATGCGCTGACTAAATGAATGGAGAGGAGTGCATGATGCTGATTGGTCACTGATTGGTCAGCGTCATACACTCCTCTGTACAACGCCCACTTGGTCTAAAGTAAAAACACGCCCACTTGGGCTTTAAGCAACTCATTAGCATAAATCTAAAATCGCTAATAAAGATGGTGTTTTTTTAAATAAAAAGCACTGCTGTCACCTACATTATAGCGCCGATCTCCTTATGTAGGAGATAGGGCACTTATAATGTGGTGACAGAACCTCTTTAAGCTGTGCGGGTGTCTACTGGTCCCTACTATGGAAGCATAAGGACACTGTGCCACCATACAAGCCTTGAATTCAGAATTAAATTCTTTATTATATTTTATTTACATAGGAGTTAACATTTTTTTTTTTTTTACTGGAATTGTACTTATAAGCCTGTTTGTATGGGTTTTTAATGCTGGTTCACAGAATTTAGGAAGTTTCTAAACAACATTGAAACCCACATACACGAACACCTTTAATGAATGCAGTGAAAGTTCTAAGTAAGGGGGTTTAATGTATGGGGGAAATTTAACTTAAAAGGCTTCTTTTTGCTCTACATCAGAAAGATAATAAAGAAAAACGAAAGGAGAACTGGGGCCGAGGTGAACTTGTCAATATGGAAATGTGGGCAATGTGACGTTTCATCAGTCCATTAAACTTAATTCTTGGAGAAATAGAAATCGATATGAAACATTAGACGCATAGCTCATAACATAGCGAGAACATATACGGGCTTAACCCCTTGGAGACACGGCCAATTTCAGTTTTTCCATTTCCGTTTTTTCCTTTTTCGTCTTTTCCTCCCCACCTTGCAAAAGCCATAACTTTTTTTTTTATTTCTTCATCGACATAGCCATATGAGGGCTTGTTTTTTTCGGGACATGTTGTAGTTTTACATGGCACTATTTATTGTACCAGATAATGTGTTGGGAAGCTGATTTTTTTTTTTTTTGGGGGGGGGGGGGGGTTTGTTTTTATGGCGTCTATCAGGCCCACCTTATTCTACAAGTTGATCTGATTACAGCGATTTTAAAGAAGCTCTGTCACCAGATTTTGCAACCCCTATCTGCTATTGCAGCAGATAGGCGCTGCAATGTAGATTACAGTAACGTTTTTATTTTTAAAAAACGCGCATTTTTGGTCAAGTTGTGACCATTTTTGTAGTTATGCAAATGAGGCTTGCAAAAGTCCAAGTGGGTGTGTTTAAAAGTAAAAGTCCAAGTGGGCGTGTATTATGTGCGTACATCGGGGCGTTTTTAATACTTTTACTAGCTGGGCGCTCTGACGAGAAGTGTCATCCACTTCTCTTCACAACGCCCAGCTTCTGGCAGTGCAGACACAGCCGTGTTCTCGAGAGATCACGCTGTGTCGTCACTCACAGGTCCTGCATCGTGTCAGACGAGCGAGGACACCGGCACCAGAGGCTTCAGTTGATTCTGCAGCAGCATCGGCGTTTTCAGGTAAGTCGATGTAGCTACTTACCTGCAAACGCTGATGCTGCTGCAGAATCAACTGTAGCCTCTGGTGCCGGTGTCCTCGCTCGTCTGACACAATGCAGGACCTGTGAGTGACGTCACAGATCTGCACTGCCAGAAGCTGGGCGTTCTGAAGAGAAGTGGATGATACTTCTCTTCAGAGCGCCCAGCTAGTAAAAGTATTAAAAACGCCCCGATATACGCACATAATACACGCCCACTTGGACTTTTACTTTTAAACACGCCCACTTGGACTTTTGCAAGCCTCATTTGCATAACTACAAAAATGGTCATAACTTGGCCAAAAATGCTCGTTTTTTAAAAATAAAAGCGTTACTGTAATCTACATTGCAGCGCCGATCTGCTGCAATAGCAGATAGGGGTTGCAAAATCTGGTGACAGAGCCTCTTTAAGTTTTGTTTTGCAACAGTTTTTTTTTTTTTTTTAAACCGATTTGCTAAAAAAAAAAAAACGTTTTGTGTCACCATGTTCTGAGAGCCATACATTTTTTATTTTTCCGTCAATTTAGCGATGTGAGGGCTTAATTTTGGGGTATATGCGACTTTTTGATCACTTTTTATTTCTTTTTTTGGAGAGCTAAGGTGACCAAAAAACATCAATTTGCGTGTTTTATAATATTTTTTTATGGCGTTCACCAAGCGGCTTAAACAACACTATATTGTGATAACTGGTATCGCCGCATCTGTAAAAGTCTGAACTATGTTAACTTTTATTTTATTTAACATTGCTCTAGGGGAAAAATGGGAAAAGGGGGATTTTTTTAAAACTTTTAATACATTATATATATATATATATATATATATATATATATATATATATATATATATATATATATATAATATTTTTATTTATTTGAAACAAAAAAAAGTGAAAAACCTTGAAATGTTTTTTTTTTTTATTAGTCCCCCTAGGGGACTTGAACCACCGATAGTTGGATCACTTGCATGATATACTGCAATACTAATGTATTGCAGTAAGTCGTGATACGGACAGTCTCCTTTGAGGCCCTGCCAAAGGAGTACAAAGGAGTAGAAGGATGTCAGACCTGGGGGCCTTTATTATGGCTGAGACCGCCCACTTAAATTGTTAGAATCAATGGGGCACCCCCCCAAACATGCCAGCTGGGGGAGGGACGCGATGGCGTGTTTGAGGGGGTGCCCACTAGATTCTAACAATTTAAATGCGGCATTTAAGGTATTAAACTGGTTGAATCAAAGGCTATTTACACCAATGAAATAGTATTTTTATTTTTTTAATAAAAATGTATCTGTGTGTTTGGTGCAACTCTCAATACTTTTTATAAAAAAGTATTTTTACTTACCGCTTACGGAGGACTTCAAATAACAAACCACATTGTTTTTAAAAAGAGAATAGCCCCCCTGACTTGTTTCACCACCGTAGTGGCGGCTTCAGGGGAAATGGGGCTTGTCTGTTATTTGAAGTCCTCTGTAAGCGGACTGCAGCCGCTGCTTACGTTTATCTCACACAGGCAGCGTGGTATCAGGGTCGGCGTTCTGCCGCTATATTGAGACGATACACACGGTTTAGTGATACTAGTAGAATACTATAGGGATATTCAGATCACATTGGGTATTTTAATTCTAACTGTGTGCTTAATATATAGTTATAATAAAACTTTTATGTTTTTATACAGATTAGGAAGTATTCATTTGGTACCTGGGAAAAGGGGGCTGATTTATCTGCCTTAGGCAAATTCGGTGTTTGTGTCTGAATCTTTGCCCACCAGCTACCTGGGTCCACCATTCGTTTCTTGTACACAGTGGTTGGAAGAGCACGACCAAGACTTCCAAGTACTTCCCCGGCCCTCTAATTCACCAGACTTTAACCCATTTGAGCATCTGTAGGACCACCTCGATCATCTTGTTAGCTTTGTGGCTCCTCCCCCACGCACCCTCCAGCAAATGTGGGATTCTCTGCAGTCCGCATGGCGCCAGATACCCAAGACCACCGACTAGCACCTTATTGATCACTCCCAGCCCGTCTTGCTGCTGTCCGTGCTGCACACAACGGTTACTCTGGATATTAGCTGGTGGTCATAATAATGGCACTCAACTGTATACATACATGTTTGTGTGTACTTTGCTGGTAATGGGGATTTGAATTCACACAATTTTACACTTGGGAGGGACCTACTGGCGACGTTAAAGGGGTTATCCGGGGAGCAAATAAAAAAACAAAGCAAACTTGTCTAAAGATTTTTATACAACCATCTAACTACTTTCCCTGCAGTAATTCACAGTTCAGCCGATTCACCCATCCCCGATCTAATGCTGTAGCCATGGACAGAATTCTAGATAATAAGCTGGACTAGTAATTTTCAGTGCGCTCCGTAAACTACAGATCCCATCATGTACTTCGTTCCACAATCTTATGTATCTCCACCTACCCCAAGTACTGTTCACTAGCGCACGTGCGCGCTCTGTATTCCTGGCGCTCTGACACACAACACACCCCTCACACTGGCCACAAGTGTCCCCAATAATAAAACTTTTTTCATTGGTGGATCAATGAGTAGCGTGCGCTATTGAATAGAGCTAGCGACATTCTATAATTCTGGGTAATTCATTCTAGGACACAGCTGTTGAAGAAGAGAGCAATCTCCCCTCAGATGAGTTGGTGCGTCGTCATCCCACGTGACCGCTAGGGGGCTGGCGCTATGGTGTCTCTGTAGAAGTAAGCCAGCCCTCTGGCCGTCATGTGGGATGATGATGCACCGACACATCTGAAGGGGAGAATGCTCGTGGTCACATGGGCATGTGTCGGTGCGTCATCGCTGCATAAGGACTATAGGACTTCCGATGACCCAGCAGCGCATTGCCAAGCGGAGAAACGTCCCAGTAAAACAAACAAGTACATTATTAAGTGCTCATATTCAACATTTATTTCTTCTTGAGAAAATTTTTGCTCCCTGGATAACCCCTTTAAGGCTATACTACTGTTTCGAGGTTGTGTCTGTCACTAATATGGCTGCTCCTACCTTTAAAAAAAATAAAAAAAGGAATCAAAAGTAAAAAGCACATTTGTCCCTTCCACATTCCTATACAGATGTATTAGAGCTCGATGTGTCATTTAACTCTTTGGGATTGCATCTTTTTTTTGCATGATTTCCAATTTACTTGACTTACACAATTTCAGTAATAGAAGATTTTAGACAAGAAATACGATCAGTGTGAACTGGGTCTGTCAGGTTTCTGGTGTTTTTTTTTTTTTTTTTTTTTTTTTTTTTTTTTACTGGAAAGAATGATAGAAATAAGATAGAAACCTGACTAGAAAAAAAAATGCAAATGTAAGCTGTGCCTTATGAATACATTTTTACTGCTGTCCGAGAAGGCGTTGCATGTAGCCTGCAGTTTACTGCTGACGGTGTGTTCTTCATATTACTTCAGGTAAGTGCTGTGTTCCCATGTTTACTGGCTGACTAATGGATTGCTTTCTAATGTCGTTGCAGTCATTTTTATCACTGGCTGAGGAACATTATTGTGTGTTTTCCATTGTTTTAGATTGTCTCCAGCTTCAAGACCACAACGTCTCGTGCGATCTGCCAGTTGGTGAAAGAGTATGTTGGCCACAGAGACGGTCTGTGGGATGTCGGTGTTACACGGACACAGCCAGTGGTCCTAGGGACTGCGTCTGCAGGTAATCTCAAAGCACTGTGTTTAAGGAAGAGACTCTTTTTTTTTTTTAAAAGGTTTTCTTGAACATGAGGGGGGCGGGGCGGTTATTGAGATGGCGTTTCATATGCCAGTCTTATTAGGAAACAAGCTGTACTAAAATGTGGCAAATTTATTGAGAGGTGGACGCCTTTTTAATAAATTTGTTGCATCTTTTGCTGTCCGTGCGCCACTAAGTGAAACCTTTGCTAGCTAAGAGCTAGTAAATGTATGGGTCTGCAGTGGCCTCACCGCTTTCGCCAAGCCCCCCCCTCCCCCCCCCTAAAGTGATGAGCTTTGGAATTGGGCCAAAAGTTGCAATTTTGTGACGTTTTGGCATCTTGCAACTTTTCTATGCCAGAAAACCGTCTCGGTTGACACCTTCTCTCCCTGCGGTCTATTGTTGCTGCTTTGAATGTGAAGCAGTTTTCTCATTCTATTTCTCCAGTTTTGGCTACAAAGAACCCCAGGTATTTATACATTAGATGTGTGGGTGATATTAAGTAGTTCCACCCTTCAAGTTATTCTATAATTATTTTACTGATAGAGTTGTTTTATGTATTTGAACATTGTTCTTCTGTGTTTTCTAGATCACACAGCATTACTGTGGAGCATAGAAACAGGAAAATGCCTTACCAAGTATGTTGGCCACGCTGGATCAGGTAAATACAAATAACTGGAAATCCCTTTCTTTTGAGGGTGACAATATTCTACTATGTTTACTTTATGCTTGATTTATTAGCTCACCTGTACCTGATGCTTTTATATTAGAAGTATATCAAAAGTCCTAGAATAATAATAGCAAAAATAATATTCTTAATTAACAGTAGGGGAAAATTCCTCCTAATACACCATTCAGCTGCAGAAGAACTTCTTCTTTTTACACAGGAGATGTATCTTTATGTCCGTCAATGAATAACATGAATTTCTCTTTCTCTTCACAATGGTTCTGTGTGTGTGTGTGTGTTACAATACACGCCACAGTGCCCCCCCCCCCCACGATGCCACTCATACATTGCCATGTGTTTCTCACTTTCTAAACTTAAAGGAAGGCTATGTACACCTTCGAAAGTGATATGTATAAACCCACTGACACTGAGCCCGTCAGTCCTGCAGACCTGACGGGTACAGGATTCAGTGTAAGATAGAGATGCTCTGTATACAGAATACAGAGCAGCTGTATCTCAAAAAGGAAAAATACTTTTTAATAAAAACAAATTTCTAAGTTGCACATTATATATACGTACGTACGTACGTATGTGTGTGTGTGTATATATATATATATATATATAATGTATGTATTATAATACACAAGCAGAGATAAACGGCACTCAATGTCAAAATCCAAACTGGTAGCGGGTGCAAGCGGATAATCCCGAGCCAAGGATTGTAGATAATAATAGAAGAAATCCCACAGCATTCCAATGTAGCAAAAAGATGTGGTTTATTCAGTGAACACACAGCTGCAACGTTTCCCTCCTACTATGGGACCTTTTTCAAGCATCGTGATACAACACCACCCATAGAATATAAAGCATGTGTCTCATTTACATCATGTGTAATCATTAAAAGAGTGTTCATTCAGATATTGTACAAATATATATAATAAAAGAACATCCAATACAATAATGTATTTGCGTGACCGTGATAATTATACTATGTTAAAAGTATAAACAAACATTAAAAGAAGTATATATGAGCTTGATTAGTATTGTATGTAAATCTATAGTTTCAAGCATACACTAGACATCGATGTGGTGTCCAACAACCTGTAGTCCTCCATGTAACGCTGCGCATGCTCGCGGGATTGAAACGGAAGTATGTAGTTGCGTGGCAACTATGCAAGGCCCAAAACTATTGTGCAAGTGTGAAGGATTTATCGAGCATCGCTGGGTAATACAGTGCCTGAACCAACCTAAGGGGCCGACACCGTAGAAATCTACATGAAGTCTTACTTATATTATATCTGTTTGACAAATAACTGTATGAGAAAGGACAATAGTCCTAGTATATTAATATCAAATGACCCCCCTATTAAAATAAGACATGCAATAGATCACAATGACATTGTTGTTATCCATATGTTATTCCATTCATTAATAGAAGAGTATATATATATATTTTTTGTTCCACACGTAGGCTCAAGGACCCAGATTCAGACTTCCGTGAACACTGGTATCCCGAGTCAGGGTTCATGTCCCCCCCTGTTACACCTTCATGAACCGGGATTGCTCCACGAAAAAAACATAATAGTGTATCGGACCAAAACAAGAGCGAGACATGAGCTTTGAAAGCAATTTAGTCTCCCTGTACATAGAGAAGAATGATGGAACGACTATTATAGTATTTGCGTGTCCACCCTTTATAAAGAAAAAGTTATAATGAAACGTACGCTCAAACAGACACAAAGCAATGCCCTTTTTCAAAAAGCCTCATGCATAGAGAATCCAGTCATGGTGCGTGGTCCCGGTATAATATATATAAATATATCTATATATATCCATATCCCACTGAGCCAGTCAGGTCTGACGGGTACAGGATTCAGTGTAAGATAGAGCTGCTCTGTATACAGAATACAGAGCAGCTGTATCTCAAGAAGTAAAAATACTTTTTAATAAAAACTAATTTCAAAGTTGCATCAAATACACTGACATTTTTATTAAAAATTACTTTCAAAGGTTTGTATAGCCTTTGAAGGGTAACTGAAGTTTCAAAAAACTTTTGACATGTCCGAAGTTTTGATCGTTGGGGGTCTGAGCACTGAGGACCCCACCGGTCGCTAAAACGAAGCAGCAGAAGCACTCCGGTGAGCACTGTGCTGCTTTGTTTCCGATTTGAGTTTTCTTCTAAAGCTGAGCAAGTGGTGTACGGGCTTAATAGAAAGTCTGAGTCCGTACAATGCTCGCACGGCTTTCAGAGAAAAGACGTTTGGAAACTAAGCGGCGCCGAGCTCACCTCTGCTGCTAGCGGTTTTAGCGATCGTTGGGGGTCTCAGTGCTCAGACCCCCAATGATAAAAGTTTAGTTACCCTTTAAATATATTGATTGATGACTTTTAGTGGCAGCCAAGCCTGTGCCGCTCACGTGGTACCTAACGTGGTTTTGATAAATGTTCCATGAGGACAATTCTCATACTTCCTAACTTGCATAAATGTTTTTTTTTTATTGCATGTCATTTTATTATGGTTACCTATAGAATTAATTTGTATGTTTGTCTTTCAGTGAACTCTATAAAATTTCATCCTACAGAGCAAATTGCATTAACCGGCAAGTATCCAATGTTTATTATCCCTCACTACTGTGTGCTTGTGTTTAACTATGTAGTCTGCAGCACAGTTACTTGCCTACTCAGCTGTGTTGTCTGTTTTCACATGAATCTGATACTGAAGTTAATCTCCACAGGGAGTTACAAGGTCTTTAAAAATAAATTTAGAACACGATTTCTCAGCAGCAGCTAGCCTGCATGTTGACAGTTTCCAGGTAGCAAGAGTTTTTATACACAGAAGATTATCAAAGCAATCTGCAACATAAGAGAGCAAAAAAAGAGCATGAAAACATGAAGGCTAGCGCAGATTTTCGCTTTAGCGTTCTTCCACCGAAATTATTTGTTTTTGTTTTTAGGGAAATCTTAAAATCTCATGAATTCTGCAACCTGAGAGGGAGAATGATGCAGCGTGAATGTTGTCAAGCTGCTTTTTGCACTTTCTTAGTACAGTGACCACCCAGCTTTGAGTTGAACAGCTGACAGTCTGGTTGCTATTCACATTGGCTATCAACCACAGTCTTTTCAAATGAGTTTTCAGGCAGCATCTCCCTAGTAACCAGTCTCAGGTTTTTCAGCTCAAGACAGGATTTCCACTAAACCACGATCAGAGAACGAGAGGCTTGGTATTCAACCACGTCAGTCTCTGTCTCTCACCACGACATTAGCCATATTTTTATAAAAACCCATTTAGATAGAGAATCTTTTTGAACACCGTTATAGTCTCACTAAAGGATTTCAAGTATGTCAACCGCCGGTGCGTGGCTCATGCATCTTTTATGTATGATCTGATTGCCTAGACCTGTATAAGCCACTTTAACGTTTCATCTGCTGAGCTCAAATATCCTATAAAAGGCTTTTTCAGATGAAATTCTCAAATGTTCAGCATTTAATCTGAGCTGGAGGAATAATTATTTCGAAATCGCATCCAGTCAGATATGTGTTTCCATTTCATATTACCGTATTGAAATGATACTCCATGTTCGAAAACAGATATGGGACAGTGTCAATATACTTTTAAAGGTAAAAAAACCAACAACAAATGGACTTTAGACATCATGCACAGGGTAGGGTCGTGTGTGCGGAGCCTGTACACAGTCACTGTGGCTCTGTATTATGAAGCCGTAGGCACTCTGTGTACCGCCACCGAAGGGGGTGGATTCATATAAAATCACACAGACAAAAGCCTCTATATGCATTTGTATAAAATCAGCCATAGGGAGGTCCTGAAGGGCCTCATACACTTCAATGGCAGCTGTATTACATCTCCATACAATTCTGATGTTGTGCAAAACCCGTAATATGGTCGTGTGCCTCTCCGCCATGTTGTCTTTAGGTTCTCTGATGATTAAGTCCCTGAGACGGTTGGCGTTACGCTTTTCTCATACAGAATTCCATATCCCCTGCGGTTAAATGATAGAATCCTGACTGTCTGCAGCCGCCGCAAAAAGCATTTCGGATATACAAAAACATAATGAATTAAAGTTGTTTTTTTTGTTTTTTTTTCCCATTTAGTTTGGAAAAACATGGCTGATCTCTTTCAGGGGCGTCTCTACTCTTGTCCGTTGGCTGAGTCTGGAGTTGCCACAGCTCTATTTAAGTGAATGGGGAATGGGGCTGAGCTGCAAAACCAGACACAGCTCATGGGCAAGACTGGCATTGTTTCAGGAAGAAGGCCGCCATGTTTTTCTAATCGCACAACTCCTTTTTATCGGTACAGAATTTTGAATATATAGAGATTAGAAAAACCAAATGGTGTTCAAGAGCGGACATTGACTTTTTTTCAGCAATATTTTTATTTTTATTTTTTAACCTTTTAAATCAGGAGTCCATAGCCTTTTGGATGTTGGCATAATGTGTATTACACACTGAGTATTAAAGGGTTGAAGAAGTCGTCCTGCACATAAAAAGGCATTTTTTAAGCTCACAATACTGTACAAACATAAAAAAAAGGCATACTCACCTCACCGATCCCCCTCCCCCGCTGGTCTCTGCTTCCTGCTGCAGCAATGACATGTCCTCAGGATAGGCCATCAATAGCTGATCAGTCGGGGTCTGACTCCCGATTTGCTGTATTGAAGGGGCCGCGCTACTTCCCCTTCATTTCCTTTGTTGCTTAAACTGTGAATCACCGGCAGACTTGTACTGGAGGTTCACAGTATTACAGTCTTCTCCTATTGAAGTGAATAGGGAGATAAGCCATACATTTTTTGGGGACTTGATAACCCCTAAATCTAAATCCGTCTTGATAGACCGTATTCAGCTCACTGAGGCATTGATCATGTTACATGCTTCCCATAGAAGTTTTATGGAGCAAGGAGGGAGCAGAGTGAGAGAGCGGCAGTGAGAGACAAACGTGTTGCAGCTTCTAGTAGGTCTTATATCTCACCCCAGTTC
Source organism: Rhinoderma darwinii (assembly GCF_050947455.1). Lineage (NCBI taxonomy): Eukaryota > Metazoa > Chordata > Amphibia > Anura > Rhinodermatidae > Rhinoderma > Rhinoderma darwinii. Next base: position 308,616,828 of record NC_134691.1, read on the forward strand.
TGGATTCTCGGCTACACTGTTCAGCACTGCTGTACAATCTCCTCCATGTTTCTGCTGCTTCTGAGGGTATGCTACAAAGAGATTGGGGAGCAGGGAGTTCTCTGTTTGCTGGGTATAGCAGACCTAATCGCTGTTAGGCTCCACCCACTAGCTCAGGGAAAACTGAGAATTTAGCATACATTTAGCGTATACTCGTACGTCCGTATACGTTTGTCAGTTTTTTACCTTTTTAAGTGAACACTGATAGAAAAAAACAAACTACATACATTAAATCTATCAAACGGATACAAAGGTATAGCATTACGTGTGCATACGTCGTCCATCATCACTGCTAAAAAAAAGTTACGCCACGTATACATTTTTTTGAAGTACAGAATAGCGTAGCCTACGCTTTTCAGTACTTTCAAAAAACAGTATCCCAACGTAAACCATGACAAACCTACACCAAACGGATGGTATTTTAGTCTACGTTTGACCCATTATAGTCTATGTATACGCCGAGCTATATGTTTCAATACTTTTTTTAGTGTTTAAAAACGTATACGCCCGGCGGATATCACAAACGCGATGTGAATGGGGCCTAAGAAGTCACCTGAAAGGTTAGGCACGCTTTTAAGGACCATCATGACCGGTGCACTTTAAAAGAAGTTGTGTGCGTTCCTAAAGGTTTTCCTTAGATACTTATTAGGCAGTATGTATGTTCTGTTTAATGGAAGCAGAAGTGGCATAGACATAGACACCACCAATGTGACATTATATTTCTTTGTTTTATAGCATCTGGAGACCAGACAGCTCACATCTGGCGCTACGTGGTGCAGTTACCCACTCCACAACCGTCCGCAGACACCAGCGTAAGCCCCGTGCAGAAATGAACAAATCAAATACTGCAGGGCAACATGTTTAACTGTTATGGAAATAGCGATATTTACTCCAATGCTTTACATGATTAGATCAAATGGCTTCTGGAGAGATAAAATAAAACACGCCTCAGGTTAAAACAGTTTTTTTTGTTTTGTTGGTGTTGATGTCAAAGTCTTGTTATACAGGTTCCATTTTATCACTGCAGTTAAAGCAAATCTGTCAGGTCTCCTATCTAAGGTCAGAATGGAAGGGAGAGCGACTCTGAGCTCAGGAATATATCGTTTTCTATGATTTCTTTTAGTATTTTTGTGTAAAAAGCTGTTTAAACATTGCCAGGACTCCTAAACAAACAAATCTTGAGAGTCCTGCTTTCTCCGCCCACGCATTTGATTGACAGCTCTCTTTATATCATCTTACACCGGAAAAGCTGTCAGTCACTTTGGGTGGGCGGGGAGAGACTCGCATGCTTTCTCAGATAGTGCAGCATAGAGACCTGGCAGATCCACTTTAAAATCGAATGTGGCTTGAGTCCTGTTGGCCACTTTGGACAAACCCTTTTTATTAAAAGGGTCGATTAGCGATCAGCTAATCGCAGGTTGTCTTTCACTAATCAGTTGTAACCTGTGTGTAAATCCGGCAGTAAGTGTTTAATTTTCCTGCAGCGACACCACAGGGCAAATAAAGCATTAAACGGTGTCCATTGAAATCATTGAATTGTTTGTGTAATTCATGGATATGCTTGGTCCTCCAGAGCGAGAGAGAGAGAGACTGACTCTGGCTCAAAGATGAGGGTCCTGAATGTGGGAACCACCTCTATCAACTTAAAATTTCATATAAGGATATATGAAAATGGGGTTTCGTAAGGCTGTGTTCACATTTGCGTTTGGAGCCTCCGCTGTAGAAATGACAGACGCTTTGGCGGAACCCAACGGACCCTGTCATAAACAATAACCACAACGCAGATGTGAACCGAGTCTTAGATTTTTAAATGATTTTGCATCCTTGATGAACTGCAATGTCGAATGTTTTGTGACCAATTTAATATAAAGAACTAAGAAAAATTATCCCAAAATATTGTGGTGTGACACAACTCTGGTTTTCTTTTATTCATATATTGTGTATATGGATATGACTATCACTCAAGTGGAGGACTCCTTCATGAGATTGTGAATTTAGACCAACGCTTGATCTTTCACATAAGGAAAGTAAAACAGGCTCATGTCTTATTTCCTGCAGTTTGGTTTGTGTTTAGTCTCAAAAATGTTACGGAACAGTTTTATGTGAGTCCATAGGTTAAAAGGGTTATCCACAAAGTGAATAAGTCAAAAAAGCAATACTATCCTATCCTTGCCCCTGGTGATCCAGCACTGAGTCTCCGGCGGCAGTCCCGGTGTTTGTTTACATGCATGTAACATGTGACCGCTGCAACCAATCAGAGGGCTCAGCGACCATACGTTCTATTTCTGGCATTATGCCAGAAATCTGATGAGTCACCACAGAGCCCCGCTGATCCTTCTGATTGGCTGCAGTGGTCACATGCTACACAATTGTCACTTCCCGAACAGCTCCTTTAAATCATTGTCGTTTAGTAACTGTTAAATAAAGTTCTGTGTTTTTATTCTCAGCAGATTTCTGCAGAGGAAGAAGTCGATTTTTCAGATAAAGATGATCTTGATGCCGACGGTGATATTTCCAGTGATTGTCCTACTGTCCGGGTTCCCATAACCTCACTTAAAAGCCATCAGGGGGTGGTCATAGCTGCTGATTGGCTGGTTGGGGGAAAACAAGCTGTCACTGCTTCATGGGATAGAACTGCCAACTTGTATGATGTAGAGACATCTGAGCTCGTCCATTCCCTTACAGGTAAATTAGACGTTCAATAGTAAGGTACTTCTTCACTGTTTCTGCTTACATTTTGTTTCCCAACACTCAACCAGCCTCAATCCAGGAAAGTTGGATTGGATGTGTTTTCATTTTTCTTATTTGATTCCTTAATATAAGTGGGGTTAAAAGTGTCTAGAAGCCGCTAATCTTCCCCTGCTTGCTTAGAGTTAAAGGGGTTGTCCAGGATTAGAAAAACATAGATGTTTTCTGCATCTAACAGCGCCGCACCTGTCCACAGGCTGTGTCTGATATTGCAGCTTAGTTCCATTGACTTCAGTGGACCTGAGCTACCCGACACAACCGATGGACAGGTGTGGCGCTGTTTGTAGAAGAAAGCAGCCATGTAGTCTGAAGGATTAGGCAACAATTAGGTTTTCTGTTCCCATTAATGGGTAACCAAAGTTTAAAAAAAACTTTTGAAATGTCAGATGTTTTGATCGGTGGGGGTCAGAGAACTGAGATCCCCACCGATCGCTTAAACAAAGCGGCAGAAGCACTTTGAGAGTTTAGTTACCCTTTTAAGTTTGAGCTTTTTGTTCGACGTATGTGACAGGAAAGCTTCCAGTACATACGCCAAACATGTCCATAGGACTCGGCTGTTCTTTTGGGAACCATCGGGCCGGCTTAACTTTTTTTTAACTTTATAGAAAAGTGGCGTCCCAGAATGGGAGCACAGGTAATTGAAGGACTTTGCTAGTAAGTGGAGTAACTTCTCATTATCTGTTGTATCAAGTTTTATGAAACAGGATAACACTTTTTGTATTCACGTGAATACATTTTCTATCTTTTGCATCATTGTATTGTAAAACCTTTACATGTCCTTCTGTGTTATTTGTAAAGCTGTAAAATTGCCAGGCAATATAATTCCACTGACCTGGTTTATGCTTTAACTATGCCCTCATTTCGAGTTTTGGCACAGCCGCTCTCGATGTAATGAACACGAGAGTAGGGGAAACTGAACTCATTGATTGTCAACAGGAGATCTAATGTGACTGCATGATCTATGACCTTAGGTCGTGCACACACATTTGCCAGACGCTCGCATAATGTGGCTATTCGCCTGTGTTTACCACCTCTAACGAGCGCAGGTCGACAATACACCTGGTCAATCAGCGCTCATTTGCGTAATTCAAACAGATCAATAGTCGTTTAGTATGGATACCAACAATCGTTTGTCCCCTTGCATCATGTCGACAGCACATCGCCTGTTTACAAATGGAGATGTGCTGCCCAATAGAGGCTATTTTTACGGCTGCATGAAAGCTGCAATCAGCTGATCGTTTGCTCGTTCAGCTGACCTTTGCCCTGCATCTGCCTCTCTTGGTGTTCTTTACATGCAGTGCGGCTGTACGGATTCCCAGAATAGAGCCACAGTTATTGCAAGGACTGAAGGTAAACGAGTAAATTATGTGCTGCCAACAACCATAATATTTTCTGCATTTAACACGATACAATGGCTGATTGTCGCCCTGTTTACACAGGGCAATTATAGGGAACGAGCGTTCTGCGAAGGTTCGTTTGCCTGATAATTGGCCGGTGTAATAGGGCCTTAAGTTAGTAAGTGGAATAACTGCTCATCACCTGTTATTGTAAGCAAATTTTATGAAACTGAAAAACCCTTTTTGAATTCATACGAATAAACGTTCTACCTTTGCATCTATGTATTGTAGACTCTTTACATTGTAAAGCATGTTCATTTATATTTTAACCTTTTAAATTTCAACCTAGACTTAATTCTGAATCCGAATAACCCCTTTTTTCTTAAATTTTTTTTTTTGCAATGGCTGGAAATGAGATAAATTAAGAAAAGAAGCAATACTCGCCTATCCTTTCCCCTGGTGATCCAGTGCTGATACTTCGGCGGCACTCCCAGTGATTCTTCACATGCACGCAGCATGTGACTGCTGTAGCAAATCGGGAGGCTCAGTACTGACAAATCGCATCTTTGGCATAATGCCAGAAATAAACCACTGATCCCTCTGATTAGCTGCAGTGGTCATCTGCTATGTGCATGTAAACAATCACCAGGAGTTCCCCCAAAGCGTCAGCGGGGGAAAAGGATAGGTAAGTACTGCTTTTTTCTTATTTGCAACCATTTCAAAAACTTTTTCAGAACTCGGCTAACCCCTTTGAGGCATAAGGCAATGTACGTGTTTTTTGTTTCAATGGGTACAACATATTTCTACTGTAATGCAGACAATAGTATAGAGTTTTCGTATCCTCTTACCATAAATAAATACTTTGACCGGAGCCGTACTATAAAGCCATCAGAGACTCTATCGTAGATTCTGTCAAAATAACAGGCGCCTTCCTGAAAGCCCAACGGATTCCCTTGTAAGTCGAACGACCGATGCGGCAGAACATTGTGGTTTCTGTTATGACTGGAAGCTACAATGCAAATGTGAACATAGCCCAACACAAGTGAAAACGAAAGACTCAACATAATTGTAGTTACTAAAGGGTGAATAAAATAATGTGGTCTATGGTGGTGTGATCTCAACATGGTGGCAATCGTTTTGCAGTAGACACATACGTACACATATGAAATTTGTTCTATGCTAGCTTCAGCGATTCTTCTTATTTTTTTTTTTAGGTCATGACCAGGAGTTAACCCACTGCTGCACACATCCTACCCAGCGTCTTGTAGTAACGTCTTCCCGTGACACAACCTTCCGACTGTGGGATTTTAGAGACCCCTCAATACATTCTGTGAATGTTTTCCAGGGCCACACTGAGTAAGTACAAGTGTCCATGTATTCATTATTTACATCTAGTTAGTAATAAATGATAATTTATACATATTAACTTTATAGTTATTAACCAGCGCTTACACGAGGCGTCGGTGGGAATCCCAGAGGTTTAAGACCCACCTGTCAGACATTTGACACGTCTAATAGATATGCTTTAAATGCTAATTTTAGGAAAACCCCAGTAAGGCTTCGTTCACATTTGCGCTAGGGTCCCGTTCCGTCTGAGCTTTCCGTCGGAACGGGACCCTGACTGACACAAACGGAAACCAAAGGTTAGTCGACTACGCTATTGTTTCCGTCAAAACGTCGGAACCCTTGCACTACGGAGACAAAAGGAAACCATTGGCACCGGATCCGTCACCATTGAAATCAACCTTTGGTTTCTGTTTGTGTCAGTCAGGGTCCCCTTTCCGACTGAAAGCTCCGACGGTATGTCGGCACGGGACCCTAGCGCAGATGTGAACGAAGCCTTAGTCAAATAAGGGCACTGACGTTCTTGATCTACATACTTTAATTATCCATTTTCAGAGTCACGTGTACGTGGATTGAGCTTTTTAAGTGCTCTCTAAGAAAATAAATATTTCTGCTTCTCCGGTCTTGTGGCTGCCAAGTTTACTTGAGGGGAAACTACCCCTGCCTATCCAATGGGCAGCCATTTAGATGTTACGTGCCAGGTTTTTCTAAATGTAGCACCTATGTGACGTGACGCATGTATGTAAATTGCTTGCCTGGCATCACCGTTGTGCATTGGAAAAACATCATCTGGGAGAATACCATGTAAAAGTCATGATGGGCTACATGCACATGACTGTATTTTGCAGCCTGTAAACAACGGATCCGTTGTCTGTTTTTTGCGGTCCACATGTCAAAAGTTTGTCCTCTGCATCGGTTCTTCACGTCGCCATAGGCTTGAATGGGCGAAACCGAGCCGCAAACGCAGACAACGCCTCTGAGTTTTGCGGCCTGGTCCCACGGCCTCCAAACAGATCTGTGAAAAACACGGTAGTGTGAATGGGGTCATAGAAATGAATGGGTCACTATTCTATCCGTTAAAAAAAATAAAAAAATGGATAGCACACTGATTAAAACGGCCGAGTGCAAACCGCATTGTTATTTTTTACCTGAGGACCCTGCCTTTGAGATGTGCAGTGTCCCTTCTCTCATGTCTATTTTGACCACAAATGACTCCATGCCATCCGTGTGGAAACTCCACCAACAGTCGACCCTTCAGATGTTCTGCTTTCTCCAGGCTGTGCTGATATAATTTAATAGAAAATCTTCAGTAAATAAGTTATCCTAAATTCAGAGTTGTGAAATCATTATTAGACTTCTTTCCAGTATGTAGGTTGTTATTAACGCTCCCAGTGACAGAATTGACATCTCGCTATGTGAAATACAGCCATGGCAGCACATTCAATCTCTTCCAGCATTTTAGAGTCCTGTTATTTTCTTTGAACTTATGTAAATTTATACATATAATTGTATATACAGCAAGTAAAAGCATTTAAAGGGTTTGTCCAGGTTGAGGGATGTTTTTATACTGATGACCTATCCACAGGATGGGTCATCAGTATATGATCGGTGGGGGTCCGACATCCGAACACCACACCAATCCGTTATACCAGCGGTTCTATGCAGGAGTTGGTGCCGGAAGCAGAAAGCTCTGTACACTCTGTAGCCGCCGTGCTGGGTTACTGCAGCTCTGCTCCTATTCACTTGAATGACAGTACAGGGGCTAATTTACATATTGGGCGCCAATAATGACACCGATATCTCCAGAACGGCGGAGGCTAGACAGGCAATGAAACGTAAGCAAGGGTCTGCGCAGCAGGGCCTATAACATGGTGAACTCATCTGCACATGTCTGGGGTAGTGAAAGGTTCTCTTTAATACAAAAGTTTTCCTGCAGTGGAATTGTATGGACTGGCCAGACCATTTTCATTGCTTAAAGGGAACCTGTCAACAGCATTTCACCTATTGAACTTTACATATCCCTCACTGGCCGCTGCTATCAAAAGTTCATTGCCGTTATCCCCTCCTAAACTCCTCCTCCGACTGTAAAGAACGGTCTACAAACATTTTGCGCCTTTTATCGTAATAATCCGGTGTTGCGCACGCACCAGAAGAGGACATCAATGCACAAGCGCAGGATTTTGTGTGCTGGGGGAAGGCGAGGAGCTGTCAATCAAAAGTATGGTGGCGGGGTAAACTCAGAAAGACTTGAGGAATGAAGATTGGACTCTTTTCAAACGAAGATTTGACTCTTTTCTGCTCATTAGCATACGGTGTGGGGACCCTAAAAAACTGAATACTAAAGCTACAGAGCCAACTAAGAAGATAATGATAGGTTATATAGAAATGATTTTTCACCCACTACCACCAGGTATTGCTGGTATAATAGGTGAAATGCTGGTGACAGGTTCCCTTTAAGGGTTTTTGTTTTTTTGAGACCACGCCCATGAACAGCCTGCGTACCTTTTGTGTACAGACGCTCTGCCGCTTATACGGTATAGATGAGCTACATTGGTAGATCTCTATATATGCAGCTCTCTCCAAGGACGAACCCCACACAATCTGCATTTATTACGATCAATATGCACAGCTCGGACGTACTGTAAGCTGAGTGCGTTACAAATTGTGTCCCTAAACTGAGAAGTTAGAGACCAAATGTTTAAATGATTTTAATGGCAAATTTGTAAAAAAAATTTGCATGAATAAAACGTCATAGAACCTCTGAAATGGTTCTAGGTGTCTAGGCCACCGACTTTTATTGGCTGGAAAACCCCTTTTAACCTTTTTAAAGACCTTTTTATTTTAATCATGGAAATTTCCATATACCTTTTTCCTGAACATTTGGCGATTACTCTAAACCTAACCTATAGACTTTATTTCCCTCCGTCATAAATTTGGATTTAAAATGGTCCTGTAGAGATTCCAATTTATAAATCCATAAGCTTATTACTTGGGTCTAAGTAATACTTTTGAGTTGGAGTGGGCTATCTGAATGGAGATTTGCTGCTGAAATATGACTTCTATGGACGGTGTGAATGCTCGGCTTGCCTTTTCATAATTTCATTGCTACTATATCTTAATAAAGAGCTTTTCTTAAGAGTGTCTGCAGCTGTGCGATAAGACCCGAGTGGCAGTACGCTGCGGACGTATGCACAAATTTTAACAAGCCTTCAATCTGTACTGTGTTGGCCCATTAACTAGTCTATTAATATATGATCTGGCACATTGTTTACTGAGGCAGCAAGTCTTTAAATAAAACAAAAAAAAATAATAAGGATATAATGGTTCCATTAAAATAATGTGCAAGTATTTATGACTTTGTGAAGACAAAAATTGTCAGGTTTATTTCATTTTTTTCTTTCTGCTCCAGCAGATGGCGCTCTAACACTTTAGCAAAAAAAGCTTGTCCTCCTATAACTAGGTTTAGATTCTTCCAACATTTATCTGCACTACTAGAAGAGACGCATGCCTCCCTTGGTTTGGGAAGACTTACCTTATTTACACCTATTAATAAAACAAACTGTATCGTGGATTTAGGAAGGATCAATGTGCTGGTAGACTCCAGTGGTTTTACAAGGCACGGGGGTATTCCGTGTCAAAGGTTAAGGCATTTATCCTTTGTTATTTTTAGTCTGTAGAGCTGTGAGACAAATCTTCCCCTTTTTATATTATATTCCTTAAATCCAGTACACATGCTTGACTAGGTTTATTCTCTTGGGATCTGCAAAAATGTTACATTTTTTCGAAAAGCCCAGAGTTCAAGCTTAAAGGTACAAAGTATAAAAAAGGCTTCGTCTTCTTTGTCACTTGCTGGCAGGCAGCTTGCTGCAGCAGAAAACTGCTGCTCTGCATTGGAGACCAGGCAAGTTGAGCTCTGCCCCTCCGACGGAGACTTTTTCAAGAGCGTGCATAAAGTGTTAACGGTTTCTTGTTCATTTTTACATTGGTTGTCCCTTTAACATTTAGTGGTGTCCATGGCTACTCTTTATAGAAATGCATTTAGATAGCAGCACCCCCGCCCAAAATGGCACCCCCTTTTCGTAGATAACACCACTGTAGCTCCCTGTAGGAGCGGAATTCCTCTGGCCAAGCATTCCGCTCCAGGAGTAACCCCTGATGTCACTGTCCATATATGGATAGTTACGCCAAGGGCTTCTCCAGTAGCAGATTCCACGGTCAGAGTGTCGGCCGGGGATTCCTAGAGAGAACCCCTGACGGTGGACAGTGACGTCAGGGGCTCTCTCTAGAAGCGGAAACCCCAGCACAGAGTGATCGGACACCGGGGCTTCTGCTCATAGTGGGAATTTAGATGGCCCTACAGGGGGAAGGGAGGTTCAATGCTATCTACAGCAGGGGTGTTTCTATCTACAGGGGGGTGGCACTATTTACAGCGGAGATGTTGAGAAGTCGGGGAATCCGCGGCCGGAGCGCTGGTCGGGGATTCCGCTCTTAGGTGGAGCTTAGGTGGCGCTATCTACAGGGCGTTTTGTGGGGGTTTTGTGTGGCGCTATCTGCAGTGGGGGGGTGTATTCCGGGGCTCTTAAAACCCCGGCAGACATGAGAGTGCAGCGCTGCTCACATTGAAGCAGCACTACACTCATTAAACCCCGTTCCAGGCTGCCAACGTTTATATACGCGACAACTGCACAGAGCATCGGCAGATGGAACGTGTATATACAAATGGCAGTCGTGAAGGGGTTAAAGAACTAGTCTCGCCATGACCACCCCTTTTTATACTGAAGCTAGCCTGACGATAAACAGATCGCCATGAGTCTGGCTTCAGAAACCCTTGACAATTTGTTATTGCCAGAGGCGTATGCAGCCAGTCATACGTTTCCCCTGCAATGGCTATTTCAGAGAAGATATAGTATAACATGCCGGCCATTCATTAAAAATGAGAGAGTGGCAATTTGCTGCACGATGCCTGAACACGAATGATACGGTGCAGAGAAAATGGCAACAGGGCATTGGTCTCTTTGTTCCCGTGGGGTATCTGCCATTATACTTCCAACAATCGGCATATAACGTCTTATCCTGACCACAAGCCATCACTTGCTACGGCTGGAATCAAATTTTTAACTGTTCAATCAATTAGAATTTTGTCCGTATGTTCGACCAATAGCAAATTGACAGTTTTACCACCAATTACTAAGGCCTTATTCACAAGGACATGTGTCAAATCGGCCGTGAAAACCGTCCGGTTTTCATGGCTGATTTGCATCTGTGCAAGACCCGTTTTCAGAGATCCCTCATAGACTTGGGTCTATTGAGGGATCCTTGAACACGGACAAAAGTAGGACATGTCCTATTTTTCACGAGCCGTCACAGGTCTGTTTTCACAGTTTGTGTGAATAAGGTCTAAGAAACCGATTCAAAAGTGACAACCAACATGGCTGCCCTTCCTGGTGTTACTTATCAAAAATGTCCGATGCACCAAACTGGAAAATTCTGTACGTAAAACCATCATATATTTTTACCAAACTTTGGCTATTGCTCTAACTTCTGACTTGGCCAATTCAATGTTTTGTTGAGTGGGAATCCTGTTTAAAAACATCTATTCTAAGGCTATGTTCACACAGAGTTTTTTGCAGGAGGAAAATTCCTCCTGCAAAAACTGCTCCAGACGTTTTTTGCACAGTGGTTTGACAAAAACTCGTCAAAACACTCGTCGAGGCGTTTTTTTCCTCTTTCTGACTGATTGAAATCGGGTTTTGGAGGCGGAAACCGCCTCAAGATGGGTCATGACTCTTCTTTCTACCGCGACGCGTTTTTTTTACTCGCGGTAAAAAAACTCGTCCAACTCCCATTGAAATCAATGGGAGGCATTTTCGGGCGGTTTTTGACGAGTTTTGCGGCGCGGTTTCCGCGTCCAAAAACTCGTCAAAAAACTCTGTGTGAACAGGGCCTAAAGGAGCCTTCTTTTCTGATATATCTTCTTTTCTAACTTGATTTGACTTAATTTGATATCTTCCCCCTTTTTGCCATCTGCTTTATACTTGCAAGCACTTAAATGCAAAACATTCATTTTTCCATTAGAATTTTTGTCACAACTCATTTGTTTTATGAGATATTTTGAAATCTGTGTGGCTGGCTGGGATAGAATTGCTTGCCATAGATGAGCAAAATCCACATATCCCTGATCACTTTTATGCTTTGAACAGGTATTTCTGCCCATCATTTATAAGGTGCCTTTCATGACATCTACCTTAAGTGCCATTGGAAATGGGCAGGCGGTGAATCATTATGTATGGAATCCTGATTCATTTCATAGATGGGAATATACAGAATCTTAATTTTGTTCTTCAGTGGAATAACTACTTGGGCTTTACTTCCAGTTATAGAGCAGATATAGTTACAGTTTAACTGTTTCGGGGATTTGGCCATAGATTTGATATGTTCTGTACTAATTTATTATAAATCTTCTAGTATGGCTATGTTCACGTTTTGTTTTTTATGCTTTCAGTCCGGGTTCCCGAATTTTTGTCTGCAGGAATAATGCAGTCTGCAGCGCTACATTTGCTGTCAAACGTACTGAAGCCTGATGTCCGTGTGATCCATTATAATTCATTGGGATCTGTACGATAACAGATCTTGCATAGCTGTCATGGCTTTGTTATATCGAAGAATGATTAGGTTGCAGAGGATTGTCTCTACTGGATGTAATAGCAGCAAACTCTCAGCTGAGAAATGTTTTCAGTCTGTATGGGGTTTCAGCCACTGGTGGATGTTCCCAGGAATTGAAACCAAAAAATATAATATACATTTTTTTCATTATAAAATGAATAAACTTTACATAAAACCAGAAAAAAAACCTCTAAAGGGATTGTCTCATACATGTGACCATGTAAGACATGGACGGTTAGAGTCTGCCAGAGCAAGGGCTGCTAATAAAGGAGGGTCCGAGCGGGAGTTCTCCCTCTGAAATCTAATAGGACATAAAAAAGGGTTTGTCTCAAAGACTCCTTTCTATAAGTACAACCAAAATCCAAAAGAAGAAGCAGCACTCCAGTGGTATAAAAATCTAAAATGTATTCACCCAACATACAGGCCTGTATGTTGGGTGAATAAATCTTGGATTTTTATACCACTGGAGTGCTGCCGCCTCTTTTGGATTTTGGTTGAACTTGTTTGGGGTCTCATGTCAAGTTTCCCCTGAGGATAGCACCCACATTTCTACGCTACGGTGCAGCTCCTACACTTCGTTGGTTCCCTTTTTTAAGTAGATGTAGATTTGAAATTCAGTAAAAATAATCTTCTGATTCGTCATGGATACATGCTAGAAGATGACATTGGTAGTCTATGATCACGACCACCACTGATCTCTCTAACGGACTCTCTAGAGCGCTCCAACCCCTTGAGCATTTCACAGATATTTCTGTTACCTGTAGTCTGACAGAATAGTCTGAGCAAAAGGCCGCACTATGACAGGTTTCCGGTAAATCTCTGAGCAGTACTCAAAGGGTTGGATCACTCTGTAGAGCCGGTTTGTTCTTGAAATCAGTGGTGGTTCAAGGTCACGACCTTTACCAATGTTATCGTTCAACCTGTATCTATGACGCAGTTTTGTCCAGCAGAAATTACGCAATAGTTGCAGTAGAAACTAATGTCCATTTGTGATAGGTCACCCACCATACATATTAGCTTTTTTTTTTTTTTTTTTTTGTTTATGTAACTCAAGCGAAAAAAGAAGTGTCTTGGGATTTAGTTTTGATTTAAGATCTATCTGAACTAGGTTGGATCATTCAATTTCCCAGGAGGAATTAAAAATGCGTTAAAGACTAAGCCCATAATCAAATCACCACGAACCGATGGGATCCCCCTTGATGTGTATAGGGAATATCACGACATCCATTTCTTTCACAGATGTTGCAGATGTATAATACCTGCCTTGTCGCAGGGACCCTATTAGACTTTATGAAGGAGGCATTGATCGCTCTTATTTTAAAGCCTGATAAGAACACCCATCTCCTTGATAAATTTCTGTACAAAACTACTGCTTTGTCAAGGTCCTCTTGACAAGGCTTAACAAAGCTGTTGCTACACTGGTCCGTCTTGATCAATGTGGCTTTATGTGGGCAAATCGGTTAACAATAACTTCCATTCCTTACAAATTGACTTTTAATATGGGAGATAGGTGGATCAAAATGTGTTGAGGAAATTCGACTTTGGTCAAAATTTTACGTCTTTGTTAAAGTTGTTGTATGTAGATCCAAGGGCCATGCTGATTATTAATGGGGGGATATCCCTAACTTATTCCTTGTCCAGAGACACACGGCAAGGTTGTCCATTATCCCCCCTCCTTTTTACCTTGACTTTCGAGCCTCTTGCATTAATTTTAAGAAATAAGAAAGAGATGGATTTAAATATGGACAAACTGCGGCTAGAATATCCCTATACACCGATGATTTATGAAGCTGTCATTTGCAGCCCGCTGACAGTGCGAGAGCAGAGAGCAAGCCGAAGGACGAGTGCCTCCCCACCCGCGTCGCATCCCGCCCCCCACCCTTTGGACAGCGCTATACCCCCTCTCTAAAGATGGCTTAATTTGGACTCCCTTTAGAAGTGGAATCCCCAGCCAGAGCGCTCTGGTCGGGGATTCGGCTGATAGACGAGGCCTCTGACGTGGATATATGGACTGTGACGTCAGTGGCTCCTCCTGGACCGGAATGCCCAGCCATCGCCTCGGCGACGCAGTGGTCTGGGATTCCGCTGATAGATGAGGCTTCTCACATAACTGTCCATATATGGACAGTGCCGTCAGGGGCTACTCCAGGAGAGGAGTCCCCGGCCAAAGTGCCGGCAATGCTTTGGCAGAGGATTCCACTCCTGGAGGGAGCCTAATGGAGCCATCTATAGGGGGATATGTGTGGCATGATCCACAAAGCGGTGTGTGTGACACGATCCACAAAGGGGTGTGTGTGTGACACGATCCACAAAGGGGTGTGTGTGTGACACGATCCACAAAGGGGTGTGTGTGTGACACGATCCACAAAGGGGTGTGTGTGTGACACGATCCACAAAGGGGTGTGTGTGTGACACGATCCACAAAGGGGTGTGTGTGTGACACGATCTGCAGAGGGCACTGGGGAATTACCTACAGAGGGCTCTGGGGAATTACCTACAAAGGGCACTGGCATTATCTAGGGGGGTGTGACACTCCCTACAGAGTGCATTGTGGCATTATCTGCGGGGGGGGGGGGGGGTATGGTATTACCTACATTGGGCACTGTGGCATTATCTACAGAGGGCACTGCTATTATCTACGGGGGGAGCCATTATCTACGTGGGGATGGCAGTATCTAAAAAGGGACTGCCCAATTTTGACATGCTTGTGTCTGCCAAACGCTGCCAACTCAGCAGCCAGACTGCATTTAGCGACACTTAAACTGCAAAACTGGATTGTTAAAATAAGCACTTGGAGTAAACTCAAAAAATTTCCAGTACGTTTAAACCTAGCAGTATTATAGTAATATAGTATTGTTATAGTCATTTAATAGTATTATTATAATAGTAATCTATTAGTATTATTATAGTTATTATTATATTATAGTAATTTATTATTATTGTAATTTAGTATTCTTATTATTATAGTAATGTAGTGTTGTTATAGTAGTTCAAATAACGAATTGATTAACAATAATTTTGTATTGTATAAAATTTGAAAGTAGAGCGGCCCGTCAACTTCAAGTTTTTTCCATGTGCGGCCTATTTACCGGGCCGAGTTTGAAACCCCTGCACTAGGGCAACCCCTCTTTGCAGCATCTAATCTTTGAAACATTTAAATAAGATGATTGGAATGGATTTCTGGAATAAATTTGAAATTTTATAGATTAGAGCAAGTTATGGGGTCTACAGGTGTCAAATGAGTAGAAAACATTTTGGCCTGCCCTGATATTAAGATATTTTCCAATGAGACGCGCAATGGAGGCACAGGCAAAGTCCGGTCTATTGTTCATTGCAAATTTTACTATATTGGAATATTTCTTGGATAAAACTGGGGGGACAGAATACAAGTATTGCAAAACGTTATTCAATGTTAAATACAAAATTCGGTAAGGGCAACAAATTAAAATTTTCAGAAAAATGGCACAGGGGAATATAGGGGAAATGTCGTCAGTTGTTTTAGATAGATATATATATATATCTCTTGCATTATTTTTAATGCCAGTTTTTGAACATCTCACAAACATTGGTTTACAGTATGTAGATTGTATTTTACCCCAACATTTTTATTTAGAAGTAGAAAGAGAAACCGATAATTGCCCAAAATGATCTCTTAATAAGTCAGATGTACGACATGGCCGAAGCTTCAGATGTGGCGTATCAAACGCAGATTCCACTATCTATAGCGTTATGTTTACTCGGAGATAAATCCAGCTTAAAAATAGCTAAAACCTCCAGTTGGGCCATAACAAGGGCACTTTTTGTAGCAAAATTTTTAATCTGGAGACGGTGGATTTCAAATTCCTAACTTGTCTAACATGTTCGTTTTGTTATGGATCAGAAAGTATCTCTAACTGGGTACTGCATCTGCCATAATTATAGGTTAAAGAGGAAGTCTGTAGACCGGATTGTCTGCAATTGTAGTGTATGTCACTTGTAGTGCTTGAAGAGTTCCCTATTTGACAGTTGTATATTTATAGTCTCACTAATGTTTGTTTCTAAAATACATAATAATAAAAAAAATGTATCGGAACTAATATAAATGTGAGTGACAACAAATAACAACGTTTTTGACCTGCATGCCTAAATATAGTAGAATTTTTGGTTTGCTTGTAACTATAGAAAAGGACTGTTTTCTACTTTTCTGAGATCTATGATCCTATTATTTGATACTATGGAGGTAATGGGACCTGGACACTTTATCCACAAAACAGTAGATTCGAAGTGACATTTCATAAACGTCGACACGAGCGCCAAGTCATCTAGTGGTACCTAGCCGAGAGTATTAATAGCCAGAGGTAACATACTGCTGCTCCCCTCGGGCGCTGCTTGCATTGTACATGACAGTTTTTGGATACCTCAGGAGCTTCTATTCATGTACTTATCCAGTCAGATAGCTCGTTTCATTCTGACAGCATCTTCTTCCAATGCTTTTAGGCTTCCGGAAAGCCCACAGTTAATTTTGGGACATAATGCACAGCTTAGATCATACTGCATCAGCATTTCATGGTCCAGCATCCTTCACATCATATTTTTTTCCCTGTGTGTGTGAAATTTCGGCAGATTGTTATGCAAAACAGTTTGCAGTCTCTGTGTGACTGGGGAGACAGCTGTTAGTCCTAATGAGGAGTGCTAGCATCACAGTATTTCCGTTGATTGAGACCCACGGAGGGAGCAGAATGTTCCAGTTCGGGCAGTGGTGTGTGGTGAGAAAGTGCCACGCTGTCAGCTGGAAGTACATGCTCGGCTGCTCCCTACGACAAGATAAATGAGTTTTGCTGGGGTTTGGCAGAGTCTGAATCTTTTTTTTTTTTTCGGAGGATAGTAGCATCGCACCAAACTCCCCATGAGACCTACTGTTTAAAGTGTCTCCAGCCTATACTCTTGGCACAGCCTGTTCTCCCTAATGCTCTGCAGTACCTGTCATACCTGTGAGTTATTAAAATCCTAATGCCTTATAGCGTTCTATTAGGACATGGTCCAGTGGTCTGCCATTGATGCCTTCTTTAATGACTCATTTAGTTGGGAGCAATTTAACCTCTGCTTAACCTAAAGTGATCTCTAAACGGAAGACGAACCAAATGTATGGAAGGGTACACAAAAAAAAAAATCTCGACTCAAAATGTATCCCACCCATATAGTGGTAAAAATAATAACAGCCTGTATATAGTCGCTGTTACTGTCAAACTTTGGCAGAAGTCATCTTATAGGGGTTTTCCGGACTCACAAAAAAAGTGCAAAATCAAATTTTTTACTTTCTTTTTTTGACATATTTATTTAAAGTGTTTTTTTTCAGAAAACATTTCATGTGTCACAGCGATGTAATTACTGAGACCCCCACCATCGCTGACAACCTTCCATAGCAAAATACACAGAAATGAACAATCGGTATATCAAGAATGGAAGAAATGTAGGATCGGTTGCACAAAAATTATTTTACGACGGTTCATTTTCTCATTACTCTGATTTGCGTTCTCATTATTCATGGATTGAGGGAGATTTTCACTGCACCCTCGTATGTTTCCAGGGTGGAGTTTTTCCAGGGAAGCCTTTGGAGTAGAATAACAATGACAGAAATATATTTTCTCCATTTTAGTTACTTTTCCAGTACCCGCTCCCAGTTTAACGCACAAGATTATTTTTACATAGTTAATCCCTACAGTATAATATTTGTCACGTCATCATATAAAAACGGAGTTCTTAAAATGAAGTCTTGATTTTATAATGGGACACATTTTTAGGGTGGTCATATTATTGTTCAGTTAACATGCACTGCCCACTTCTCTGCTCGAATATCTGGAGGGGATCCCGAAAGATTCTCCAACATAAAAGCCCTCATGCGTTTGCAGCCCCTGTCGGTTGTGTATTCATTATCTTCACTGAGGGGGTCTCATGTTATTGTAAATGTGGCCCATCAATCCGAGATATTACTTTCCTTGTTTGCATTTTGCATCAGAATGAACTAATCCTGCATAATATGGGGTGAGATTTTAAAAAATGTCACATTCTGGCCCAGGATTTAACCATTATAGGTCATTTTGTTTATAGGTATTGCTGTCTTTATTTCTTTTTAATTTCTCCATTGTGTCCAGGGAGAGGGAACACAGCCAAGTAAAGTCCCGTTCACACAGGGCAGTTTGACGATGTTTTTGAAGTGGATCCTACGTGAAGGAATAATTTAAGGGAAATATTCTTTTTTTTTTATTGCAAACTTTTTTTTGGGCTAAACAATATTCATCAAAAACTTCACTTTATAAATCTGGCCTGAAACAACATCTATGTCCGTTACAGTAAATTGATCTATCTTCATGGCTCATTGTCTTCACTTTGTCAGGGTTCACAATATTAGGAGTTTTTTTTTCTTTATTTTACCATTTTTCATTCTTCAATCTACCTCACATTTTTGCTTATGCTGTGGTGGCCAAGTATTTTTATGTTCTCCTTTAAGAATTTATATTATTCTTTACAAATGGAAAGTCAATTACTTGGGAAAATAACATTGGTCACTTTTTAGAAGCTGTAACAGATCTCGGATATAAAGGATAAAACATTTTTATTTTTGGATCTCTAAAAAAAACAAATTGAAAAGCCAGATATATGGTTATTCATATCAATAATGTTTTTCAGGCATTCCCTTTTAATACTGGATGTTACTCATTTCTATAAATGAAGTGTTGCTGGAATGTGGAGCAGTCAGGTCCCATAGGCCGGCCCTCAACCTAGAAGAACTTGTGTATTTGGGTTACATAACATTGTATATGATGCCAAAGCAAGGCTAGGGTGGTCACAGGAGTGTGAATTCAGCTGCATCTACAGTATATTCTGATGAATGGCTTCGTTCCATCTCATCCCACAGATGCTTGATTGGATTCAGATCATCACCAGCTAATTTACAATATGGGACACATTGGCGCAGCTATGGATCAGCACCCACTGAAGTATTTTCATCACAGTATGAAGTCCATCAGCCAACAAATTTTGGCTTTATGTGGGAAAGTGGATTTTAAGGAAAAATGAGAAGAGGCTCCTCTAAGCTAGATTTCAATACTTCCAGGACCCCAGTAACCAATCCAATAAATACCCCAAATTTCAAGGAGCTATAATCTATTGTTGATGTGGATAAATTTACATGTGCGACTACAGATTAGATTCCTTTACCTGCAATATTTAATTTATTGGTTCCCGAAATGTACATTGTTTTCTCACCCCAGGCTTTATGGAAGGACAAAGTGAATATATTATATTAAATATCGAATAATGCTTTAAATGCATTGCAGTTCAGTTGAAGTGAATCTCCAAACTCCTATGAGTGATTTAGGCTGAGTTCACAGCTGCGTTGGGCTTTCCGTTCTGCTCCGTCAAAGGAGCTTGTCATTAAAAAACCGGAAGCACGGATTCCGTTATATGACATGGCGGTCGACGGAACCCATTGATTTTTAATGGGTTTAGTCGGGGTTTGTGTGTTTCTGGTATTCTCTGCCGGATCTGCAGCGGAGGCCCCTAATTGAGCCTCCATAGCATATATATGAACGCGGCTTCAATGCTAGATCAAAAACGCTACAGTGCTTTTTCAGGGCAGCCTTTCTAGCTCCTGATCCCCTAAATGACCGCCCATATTTTACACCTAGTAGAGAAGGCAGAAGTTTGTTTTTTGTTTTTTTTTACTGGTTTTTCCTTCTTGATCTCTATATACAAAGTGCTCGATGAATGCTGTGTATACAATAGAGACAGAGCTGTCAAATGACAGAGCTTATGGGTCTTACTAGATTCAGCACAGCCCTGATAATGACAACGGTCACGTTATCAGGGCTGTTTTCCCCTGCAGTGTCAAATAAATAATGTTCCCCAACGGTCTTTCCTGTGGGACAATTTGAAATACAAAAGAAAAGTAAAAATGCAAACAAATAATAATAAAAAATTATTCAAAAGAAGATCTTGCAGCACTCCAATAGGTGATAAAAAAATGTGTAGTTTATTCAGGCAACATCAGACAGTGCAATGTTTCAGTCCTTCAATAGGACCTTTCTCAAGCAACATAAAAATTTGTATGGGGAACGACTAGACCGCGTCTGGGTCGCAAAATTTTAGCTAGGGCTGAATCTACTGGAGGTACCAAATTCCTGGATTTTTAGTTATATTATTATGCTTCCATATTTACTCCCCCGGTACACTGGTTTCGTGGCGCCGATCAGAAGCAATGGGTCTCTCTCAGAACTCTTTCTCCTTTTGCCCTTCATTCCGTACTGTGGATAGATAAATACTTCCTTCCAGGACCGGATATTTTATCTCCGCTCTCCAGGCCTGCTTACTCCTCTGTTTGACAATCCGGCATTTTCTGCTGGAGTGGGTGTAACAGTTTTTGTCCTGGGATCATAATCCTAAAACACGATTGGGACTTACCCTTATGAGCTCCGATTTCTCTCCCTACCCTGTCCCCTCCCAGGACGTCCTGACCAGGGAGGTCCCGTTCCTTTTCCGCCTATTCACAACTCTGATCGTTTTTATCCTCCTTCCATCCGCTTTCGGTATTCACTGCAGATCTTTGACCCCTGGAAACCCGCTTCAGAGGGCCTGTCCTCACAGGACTAAATCACAGCTTTGTAAGATCTTACAAAACGCTGGTATTGTGAACACCCCTTGGTTTAAGTGTGCCTGGGGGAAGGTGGCAGCCAGTTTTCCTCAGCAATGGGGCAAAGCTTTTGTGTTTACTCACAGGCTTCCCGTGGCTTGCAGAGCGCAGGAAAAGAATGATAAAATTCTTTCACGATGCTATTGTTGTCCAGCAGATTTACATAAGATGTGCCCACTTATCTCTGAGGAGTATTGGCGGTGTAATAATGAGGTTGGTTACACATTTGGTAGGATTGCCCCCTTATCCGTTGCTTATGGGATACGGCTTACCATGTCTTCTCACACCTCATAGGAAGTACCATTGTCCCTACTCCACAAATTGTTTTACTCTCCATGATACCGGGATCTCTTCCATTTGGTTAAACTGGGGCTACTGAGACATTTTCTTACGTCCGCTCGTATGATCATTCCTCGCCATTTGCGCTCTATTGAGACTACCTCTATACTGGAGTGGGTGACAGAAGTTGATTTTCTCTGCAGAACGGAGAATCTGATGCCTGATGACGAGCATGACGTGGACTAATACTACCAAACTTGGCAGGGTTGGATCTCCTTTAAAGATTCACCCGAATTCTCCAGTGTCATTCATGCATAAACTCCATTGTTGATGAAAATAAAAAGATTAGATAATTATTTATTTACCCCCTCCTCCGCCTTCCTACAAGTTTTGTCCTTCATTGTGCAGGGTGCCTCTCGAGAATTCTATATATTTTGAGGTGAGGTGCGGCCAATTTTTCTTTTGTTCATTATGTATTCACGCTTGGTCTTCTCACCGTTGGCAGGTGTATTGTTTTTATATAGTTTTTCTGTGATCAACGTGGCTTTCATTTGCATCGTTGGCTTATTTTCCGAGATGGTCTCCTATTTACTTGACGATGTATTACTTTTTCTTGTAAAATTGTATAAAAAATTGCGACAAAAAAAAACCAAAACTCTTCAATAGTTCCTGACGATAGTTGATACTGTTAGAAACTGCAACGCTTTTTTTTTTTTTTTTTTTTTTATATGGTGTCTTCTCGGATAACAGTTTTCTTTGTTTTTTTTTGTTATCAAACACTTGTACTGCAGGAGCAAACCGATTTACGGCATTTTGTTTAGAACAATATGTTGCTGAATGCCTCTGTTCTTTATTTTCCGCAGTGGCTCATAATCGAAGGCTCACTTTCTGGGGGAAGTTAATGTTTCTATGCCAATCTTCTGGTGTAGAAATGTCACAAACGACTCAAAAGTTGCAAAAATTTTGGCTTTTAGGCCTCGTGCACACGACCATAATTCCGGATAATCTGTGCACCCATACATTTCTATAGGCCTTGGCCACGGATGCCTATCTGTATATTTACAGATGTATGTCCGGGCCATAGAAATGATCTGCAAAATGTAGAACATGTCATATTGCTGTCCTCAATTGCGGCAGGGACTCTATGGGTAAGTGCAAAATTGTGGACTGATACAGATGTGAAAGCGTTGCTATGGTACGGTAGGGGATTCCCCAAGAAAATGGCGCTTGAGCGATCATGTGACCTTTTCAAGAGGTTGGGACATGTTGTTGACATCACTTGTAGCCTCTCCTTTTTTATTTTTTTGGCGGATCCGTAAATACAGATGCATTACGGATCCGTATTTGCAGACCGTAAAAAAACACTACGGTCGTGTAGATGAGGCCTTGGGTTGTTTCCCCCGTCTCCACTTCTCAAAATAAAGTGGGTGGGGCTTAGGGAAAGAGGACGGCAACCCACGGCGCAACGCTTTTACTATAATTTACACCTGAAAATGGCATAAATTATAGCAGAAATCTACATTCGCTGCTAGACCGCTGAAGATGCGACAGGTTTATTAAGCGGCTATGCCTCTACATAAATCTGTTGCATCTAACTCCAGCTTGTTTTTTGGTTTTTATTTTTAGAGAAAACACTTGCCTTGGTCACTCTGGAGGAGCTTCTGAAAATAGCAATCTTGTAGATTGGGTGTATGGCTAAGTTAAGAGGACGGGGCTTTGTTCTGCTTGACTTTTCATGTTTTTTCATATAGCCCTCTTATTCTTGAATTGCAACAGGATGTTTGTTAAAAAAAATATTACCTCCCTCATTACTGCCTCTTCATTACTTGCAGCGTCTCGCAAGTCTGTACATCGGGGGGTCACCTACCTCACAGTTTGTACAATTGCACAGAGTTTTTTGTTTTTTATTGCTGCAGCTGTCACATATGTGACACGGCTCCAGCGGAGGAATGTCTCAACTGCGCAAAAAGCCTCTCCGTGCAGCATCCAAGTGATAAAAAAAAAATAAAGCCCTATCTGTCGAACCCCCCCCCCCCCCCAAAAAAAATAAAAAAATCAGGGAAGCCCCATGCACAGACCAGCGCTTCTGCAGTGTTTAAATGCAGTGGTGCTTAGTTCAGTGACCACTAGAGTGAGGGTGTTTTGTTAACAAATATCCATGTAAACATATAGGGGGCTAAATTCAAAAATATCCCAAAGGTTCCTTTTATTTGCAGCCAGAGCATTAGGGAATGTTTCTCTCTTCCATTCAGAAAAAAAAAAAGCCGCCTAAGCACTCCATTCGCCAAATTTATTTTTCTCATAGTCTAAACTCTGGAGATGGTGGAAGGAGGGAGAGAGAAATTGAGGAGCCCCAAGTAAAACAAAGCAGAATAGAGCAGGGCAGACTTTGTTACATTTTTTTTTATAACCTTTTGAAGTGCAATTTGAATCCGTAGGCCATGTTCAGACATGGCGTAATTGCATATTTTCTGTGTGGATTCTGCACTGACAATCCTTTTGGGATTCACTACAATACATATTTTTTTTCTGCTACTTGTAAATGTTTTTTTTTTTTTTAAACAATCCACTCATAGCAAAGAAAGTCTTACAGATATCGGAGCATGCTGAGGATTTTCAAATCGGCAACAAGTTCATTCTTTGGGGAAATGCCATTTTTTACAGTGGAATTAACCCTTTGCAATTCAGCTGAATCCGTGGCGGAAGAAGTCCCCTATGGGTGGCCTTACTCTAATGGTGTTATTGGAGGATATCATGGCAAATGTTCCTAGTATTACATCTCTTTATTGGTTTTTATTACGTTTTATGTTCCTTTAAGGCTGGGTTCACACTGAGTTTTTTTTACGCTGAAACCGTGCCGCAAAACGCGCCAAAAAACAGCGGAGGCGGAAAAACCGGCTCGCAGGAAAAAGGCACATGCCCTATCTTCGGGCGTTTACGCCTCTGACCTCCCATTGACATCAATGGGAGGCAGAGAAAGCGTATTTTGCGGTGTATTTTCCCCCGCGGCGCTCAATGACCGCGGGCGAGAAACGCCGCGAAAATCGGCGTGCAAGCAGAGGAAAATCTGCCTCAAAATTCCAAACTGAATTTTGAGGCAGATTTTCCACCTGCAAAAAACTCTGTGTGAACCCAGCCCAAGTAAGTCATAAAATATTTAGCTAAATAGAGTTTTCAGTATTCAGTGCTTTTTGCTATCTTTTCACTACTGCCTTTGGCTCCAGTACGCCAATGTGATTGATTCCTGTGACAGATTCGGCAGCGTTTTAGTATATTGAAACCTTGCCATGGCAGGAGTAAAGAAAGATAAGATAATTACCACAAATCCTTATAATGTATACACAGGGTTAAAGGGAGAGGGGAGACTTTAGGTGTCATATCATTTTCTGTAGAATGTTGCTGCACTCTGAAATTACATTAAGCAACTTTGTCTCATTAATGCAGAATGGTCAGGTCCTAATTAGAACCTAATTTGATGTCAATTTAAATTAAGAGGGCTCGCGTAAATTGGGCCTTTGTGACCTGGATAGTGCTAATCTCTAATCAGCAGACTGAATGGAACATGAAATCAAATTCCCGCAGTACCAGGAAAATGACAGAAACAACTGACATTTTAAATTAAAATTACAAAATTTGCAGAAATAGATGTGCATGACCCCTGCTAAGGCATGTGTCAGGAAATCAAATGCACTGGAAGGATAAGCTGACAAACCTGAATTAATGTGATGGTTTTCATACAGAAAATGTGCTGGTTTTTTTCTACCCGTTCTAAGTAGGCTAAATTTCATTTTAAACCGTATGCACATTTCTATTTGGAGAGGTGTCTAATCTGCACGCTATATAGATAAACCAGTGTTTTTCTCTAACCTTGTCCCCAGAAAGCCCTCAGATTGCATGTCTAAGATTGCAATATATCCATGAAATATTGTCCGTGTCCTTGTACAGAATATTTGTTAAATGATCAAAAAGGCCAAAATTCATAGCCTGTTGCCATAAACAGTGTGATAAAAATGTTTATTGTATTCCTAATCCTCAGAGGATCTGAAATATATTAAAGGCACCTGTCCAATTGCCCTATTAGGGTATATGGGTATTATAGAGGAGGGTCCCGCCATCCGGACTCTTCTTTATGTGCCAGAACGTCCCACACCATGGACCTGACCCGTCAATGCATTACATTAATAGCCGTTTCTTTTTCTGCAAGGGAGAGAACTTGGACCTGCGGCGATCAGCAGACTTGTTTTTAAAAGGAGTGGTCTTCGTGAAACAACCCTTTTTATAAGCAGTTTTATTTTTAACAAATTCCAGTTTCTCCGTCTGTTGGGTTTCTGATAGATTAACATGGCAAAACTGATGCATTCTGAGCACCAATTGACCACTTTAACCGGTTGAGGACCGCCCACTATATTTACACGGCGCAGGTTTAAGTTAACCTCCCAAGTGATTGGGCAGTTTAATATGGGGTGCCCGTCAGACGCTGCCAGGGACCATAGAGAGAAGACAGAAGCGGTTTTTACCACTTCTGTGTTTTCTGTACTAATGCATTCAGTGCTCAATGAGCGCTGTGTATAGAATAGAAGATCCGTCACCATTAAAGTTAATGGTGATGGAAACGGAAACCTTTGGTTTCCGTTTGAGTCAGGGTCCCGTTCCGACGGAATGCTCCGTCGGAACGGGACCCTAGCGCAGATGTGAATGAAGCTTTAACAGGGCTGATTTCCCCTGTAACTGGGGCTGCTGTACAGTACAGTAGAAAGTATCGGGTAAAAAAATAAAGTGAAATAATAATGCCCCTTAAAGATCTTTTCTGACCTTTTGAGGGATAGACCATAGTAATATAAAAATAAAACTGAAAAATAGAGTTTAAAATATCCTTCACAAATAATGTTCCCCCCACCAATCATTGTCGTAACGCTAACCCTAACAATTACCCTAAAATAGACGTTTTATACAAAGATTTTCAGTAGACAACGACCATCACAAATAAAAAGTAGGTTTTAGGGTAACACTATATTATTACCAGAAAAAAATGAGCTAAAACATTTTACAAACTATAAGCCTAAAAATTCTAAAAAAGCAAAAATGTGTATAAAAATCATAAAAAAAGAAGCATGCATTGGTCACCAAAAAAATATTTTGCCTAAGGCCTTATTCACACGAACGTGTCCATTTTGGGCGCGTAAAAAACGCAGCGTTTTTCCTGCGTTCCATTTCTGTGTGACATCCGTGTACAGCGTGCGTCTGTGTTTTTTTTACAGGCGCATGTCATCCGTATCTCACGCGTTTTTTTACGTCCACAAAAAAAACTGGAGGTGTTTTTTTCCTTTTCTCATCATTTCTTTAGCAACTGTTGCGTGAATGACGGACAGCACTAGGATTTGCATCTGTGTGCTTTCAGTGATTTTCACACACCCATTAACTTCAATGGGTGCGTGATGCGCAAAAACCGCACAAGAATAGGACATGCAGTGAGTTTCACGAAGCGGACAGACGCTGCGTGAAAAACACAAAATTTCTGAATGGCCCCATTGAATTGCAGAGGTCCGTATGACGTCCGTTGTTTTAACGCGTGTAACACAGACGTGAAATACGCTCGTGTGAGTAAGGCCTTAATCATGTCGTTAGCCCAATAGCTAAAAAACTTTCTAGCCGTTTAATGCATTTTAAAAATGGCTAAACGGTGCCGGGTCCTGAACTGGCTAAAAAAGTGGCCATGTCACACAGTCCTAGTCATCTAGTACAGACATGACATCCGTGATCTCCTGTGTCCTCATAGCCCCCAGATCTTAGTCCTGTGGAGCACCTTTGGGATGTTGTAGAAAGGGAAATTTACAGCATGAATGGGCAGCAAGTGGCTGGTTTTATCATGTCAGCATGGATCAGTGTCTCCATGAAACGTTTCTTGCGCTTTCAGTTCATACCACCCCGAATTCAGAGTTAATAAAAACTGATGCTACTCCGTCCGTGACCATAGCTAATGAACAGAACGTGCCGATGCAGTATAACCAAAGCCGTGTTTCTAGATTTCAGCTGTTGATTTCATGCAGATACCACTGCAAGTTCATAGCAGAGCTTGCTACACGTTCTAATGTAATGATTTTATTTATGCTTTTTTCAGTGATTTATTTTGTGAGGAGGGATACACTATTTTTATCGGTATTAAAGTGGAATTAATGACGTATATTTTGTTTCAGCACTGTGACCTCTGCTGTATTCACGGTGGGGGATAATGTTGTGTCGGGAAGTGATGACCGTACTGTGAAAGTCTGGGATTTAAAGAATATGAGATCACCCATTGCCACCATTCGAACAGATTCTGCTGTAAACAGGTATGAAGTAGATCACCAATCTGGACTTAGACTTGCCTTAACCTGTCCCCTACTAGTTATGGATGAAAATACGGTGGATAGTTGGTACCATTCCCCCCCCCCCCCCCCCCCAAAAAAAAAAATAAGAGGAAAACAATGCATGTATGACCATGTTTATAGTTATATACTGTGACATCTTGGGGACCACTTAGCTCACAGGATCGCCATCTCCAGGCTGAGATGGTTGGCACACTTATAAAGTTCACTCCAACTCATTGCATAAAAGTTTAAACGAGCCACAGCTAGCTTTATTGTCTTCACCACAGCAAGCAGTGTTACTACAAAAACATACAAAATAAACCCTAGGCCGTCCAGCCTCGAACACATTCAGTGTCCCTCATTACGAGACGCTGAGCCTTGAGCCCAGCACCTCATAACATAGGCAGCTTTACCTTACACATTGGTGACTCTCACAGGCTAGCATGCCTGTCTTCCCCAGACTGAGAGCCCTGTGTGAACTGCACACACCTCAATTAAAGAGCCGCCTCAGGTGAAGCCTAAGTAGGCTCATCAGACAGCCCAAGACACAGACTGTCTGTATGGAGTGGAAGCCGCCCTTCTCCTTCACACTCCAGCAAACCAGGCCCTATTCCAGGTTTTACACCCAAGTAACAGCAGAGAAATCCCTCGCTGCTGTACATGTTCCCTGGGTGCTTAAAACCTGACAGTTTCTGCACTGTCCCGTAGCTGAACGGCTACAATACATTACACGAATATGCGCTGCCTTAAGCACATGCCTAGTTTGCCTAACCATAAGGATTTGTTCTCACATGCTCCTGGGGTTGGTCTCTCATATCAAAAATTGTCAGGGTGCTTTTATTTATTGAATCTGCTTACAAGCCATGTGCAAGCTGTTATGGTGGCCTACTGGTTATTAAAAAACTTACCCTAGAGATCACTATAACTAAGAAGCAGCTGAGTAGATATTTAACTACTTGAAGGAGGAGGACTCAACAGATAAGTGTTACTGGCAATATTTTTATTTTAGGTGGAAAATGCTCTTTAAATGGACACTAACTTTTTTAAACAACTTATGCTAATCCAATAATATACCTGATATAAAACAACTTTGTAATTTACTTACTGTTAACATTTAGGTTTATCCATGCAAATTCTGTGTGAAGTTACTGTCACTAGATGTCTCCCTTCCTGTAATCTGCTATTCACCCCCTGTTGTCAAGCCATATCTGTCCCTGGTTACAGAGTAGAATTGATGGCTGCAGAAGGGAGGGGAGTATCACTTCACTCCCTGCCTATACAAGTCTATGGAGAGGGGAGGGGGGAAAGGAGGAGCGAGCAGAGCGATTGAGTCGGCAACACAAGCTGCATGTAAGTCTAAAGAGGGGGACGGGTAAGCAGGGGGAGAAGGCAGGAACAGAGTGAGAAACACCCAGACGTGATAGTAAGATTTCTATGTCACGCCAGTGCTGGATTCTCAGCTACACTACTCAGTACTACTGCATAATGTATTTCATGCTGCTGCAGCTTCTATATATGTGTAGATAGGGTAGAATCCTGCTCTCCTATCTCTGTGTGAAGTGTATAGAAGACATGATAGCCGTTAAGCTCCGCCCACTAGATTTGAGACAACTGATAGTGTCTGCAGAGGGGAAATCTGCTAAATAATGTAGAATACAAGTCTTATAATGGTCAGAAATAGTGTTATTCCTCATGTACACACATGTGATAGTTTATTCAGAAAATCTCCTGAAAAGTTAGGTGCGCTTTAAATTACTTTTTGGGCACTGTAACTTTTTAAGCAATTGTTTAAGGGATTGTCTATACTTCCTATCATTGCGTGAGCCAATGTATAGCTACTAGGCAGTCCTTATCCTACGGTGTAGGAATACATTATGATATTATTCTGAAATCATCAATACGCACATCACTGGTTCCAGACAAACTGTAATCACTTTTCAGTGCTGCAAGAGAAAGTAACATGGATTCAGTCTGCAGCTTTATATAAATAAAATTTGAATACACTTCATTCTCTTCCCAGCCAAGAATGCACAAGTGTGAAATAGGACAAGTGAATGAGCTGAGACATTAACGTAATGTGCTGCAGTTGCCATTATCAGGTTTTCTATTTATCACTAGAGCTTGAGATGACTTCTCATTGTTTGCTAGAACCTTTTTATTTGTTTGTTGTACTAATGTGCATGAGAAAAAAATGACTTGGGCTCCGTTAACATGTGCGTCAGGGCTCTGTTCTGACGTTCCGTCTGAGCTTTCCGTCCGAACAGAACCCTGACTGAAACCAATTGAAACCATAGGTTTCCGTTTGCATCACCATTGATTTTCAATGGTGACGGATATGGTGAAAATGGTTTCCGTTTGTCTCCGTCGTGTCAGGGTTCCATCGTTTTGACGGAATAAATACCGTAGTCTACTACGGTATTGCTTCCGTCAAAACAACGGAACCCTGACACAACGGAGACAATCGGAAACCATTTGCTCCGGATCAGTCACCATTGAAATCGATAGTGATGCAAACGGAAACATTTGTTTCAGTCAGGGTTCCGTTCTCACGGAAAGCTCAGACGGAACTGCAGAACGGAGCCCTAACGCAGATGTGAGCAAAGCCTAATTACAATGTAGTAGCAAAGGATAATCTCGTCCAAAAGTTCAAAATTAGTGGTTAAAGCTATTATACCCTGCATTTAAATTACTTTTCTCCTATGCCTCTCTGTGTGTCAGACCCTAATCCCTAATAATGCCCTAACCAACCACTGTTCTCTTTTAACTTAGTCTTGTTTTTATACCTTATAACCACCTCATAGCTACTGGACTCCTCTCAAGCTGTCCCTGTCCTCTGGAACTTTTTCATGCCCTGTTAGATTAAGCCCTAGATTTACATTGTTTAAACAATATGCCAGAACCCCCCTCTTTAAGATTGTCTGTTCACGTTCACGTCCACCATAGTATACAGTTACAGTAGGCCTCCGCTCTCTTCTACAATAATTGTACTTATTCCTTCACCCACCCCCTTAGATTATAGTCTGTCTAGTTTATATAAATGTCTTATTCTTGTTGTGTCCCATCTATTTTATAATATACAGTGTAATATGTTAGCTAATTTAAAGTAGAACAATTTTGTGTTTAATGGCCTACCCTTCCACCAAAAATTTGCACCTGTAGCATTCCAATACTGGGCTCAAAAAATTTGTATCAAAATGTACAAATACCTTTATTTTATATTTGTTTTATCCCATGATGTAACTGTTCTAAGGCTCTATTGACATCTGCGTTGGAGCCTCTTTCGCAGATTCTATCCGATTTGACGGGATGAATAGTGTTGCATTCAGTGCTATTTTTACCGTCAAAACAACGGACACCATGGCGGTTCTGTCGGGCGCTGGGGTTATAAGTCATACGATGAATCTGGCGCTGTCTCATCTTTTATGTATATACACACAGAGCTTTTATTTAAAAAAAGAGGAAGGAAAGAAGGCTGGCACAGCCCTAATTCAGACACATTGTCGCCCCCTGCATAGAGATCCTTTCAGGCATGAAACTGGAGTCCGCTTTCAAATTGTTGCCCACGGGGAGCTCATCGACAGAAACCGTAGATTATTAATATGTATAAAAGATAGAAATTCGAGGCACTCACCGTTTGTGGCAATAAAACTTATTTATTGATAACGATCTCGGTCTGTTTGGTGTGGAATGAACCTACGACCGTTTCACGCTACACGCGCTTTGTCAAGGCCTTTGCGTCACTTCCTCTTTGCTCCTTATATATCTTGCTCTATATGAGCTTACATCATAACCTTTATAATAAAGGTAGCAAAAAGGTACACAATATCAAACAACAAATTGTACAATATAACAGGAATATACTGCGCACATCAAATATAAAAGAAGTTTAAACAATGTTTATATTAAGAAGGAACGAAGATCGTTACGGTCATTAAGAGCGAGCGGTCTACCGTGGCATTCATGCATATGTAAGCGATTTTGTAATATCTTTTGGTTTCAGTCCTATGAGTGACGTTATACGTTCTAGTATTCGCAACAATTGGGCACTGGTTGAGAACGATCCGTTGCTAGCGGTGGTTGCAAACACATGTCCAATTGTATCTTTCTGTAGATGTCAAAATCTGAGGGCTGTATTAGTTGAGGGCCATTTCACATCTAATACAGAAACAGGACGTTGGTTATCAACAGTAGCGCCGAAAGGCAATCATAGATGTGGTCAGTGTAAATTTTGTCATTTTCTTATATGTACCAGGTACCTTAAGATAGGGGGCTGTAAGTTCCACATAAATGAACGGATAACCTGCAAGACAGAATACATAGCATGTAATTTGTTGCCCATGTGAGAGATGTTATATAGGCAAACCTATCTGTCAAATGCAAAAAAGATTTGGCGAACATGTTCGCTCCCTAGAAACGGGAAAAGGATGTCCGAGACTTATGCAACTATCCTTATTAATATTTTTATGGTTTTTGTTTTAATTGTAATAGGGATCGTTGACTGTTTTTTTTTTTTTTTTTTTAAATGCTTGGGCAATGAGGTGAGATGGATAACCTCATCTAAGCAATCTGACTAAATTCCTCAGATTGTTTGAAGAACATATCGTCATGATTGTTAATTCTTCTTCTCAAGAATTGGGCATATGGGAGGGACCACATGATGTGCTTATGGTGATAACTATCAAACCTTAACAATGTGTTAGTTGCAGGTTTGTTTTCGATATCCCCTTGTCTGCAATTGGCCCTCATTTACACTTGGATTTCTTAGATGTGCATCTATCTCCTGACCCCCAAATTTCTATGTAGAATTCACGTTCTTATTGTTGCTGTTAAGATACTCAATGAACTGAAGAACTCATCCTGAGTACCAGACCACACTATGAATATATAGTCAATGTAACGCAAAAAAAATTGTAAGGGTTAAAGGATTAGATACATTATACATCATCACTTGTTCCAATTCAGCAAGAAAAAAGTTTGCAAAAGTTGGGGGCGGCTGGGGTCCCCATAGCCGTACCTCCTGTGATCACAAATTGTAGTGCCTCACAAATGTACGCAGAAAAATTGGGGTCTCTTTTAGTGTGCTGCAAATGACGCCTGACGGCCTGTACACCCGCATCCTGCGGGATGCACGTGTATAGGCTCTCTATGTCAATGCTAGCCAGCCTAAAGTGTCGTTGCCAACGAAGGTCCATTATGATGGATAGGAAACCCTTAGTGTCCTTTTAAATATGATGGTATATTCTTTTTTTTTTTTTTTTTTTTTTTTTTTTTTTTTATATTTACATTTTTTATTGAATTTTCCAACAATACAGAAGATATACGTCTGCACAGATAAGCAATACATTCCATGCTATATTATAAGTACTTTACAGACCATAAAAGGGGAGGGGGAACATGAAAGAGGAAATTGAACCGGGTAATAACCCAAGGGGGGGGGGGGAAGGAGGGATGTCATTGGTACATCAATAACAAGCATTACATTTCACTTACAAAGGTATAACTTTAACCTCTTACTTCACAATGAATCCTGTCACACAAATTTACGGAACTTTTTCCATGGATGCCATATCTTGAGAAATTTATCTCTCGAATGTGAGTTCCAATGAGATAGCTCCTCAAACCTATAGATCTGATCTACCCTCGCAATCCAATGATCTAAGGATGGAACTGTATCTGTTAGCCAGTGTAGGGGTATTAAAAGCCTAGCCGCCACTATCAGTAATTTGAATAAAGCAGTTGGGACTACCGGGACTGAAGAATCTGCAACAGAAAGTAACGCAATTTCCGGTGATACCGGGATTGTTCCCTTACACACAGAGTTACATATTGAGAAAATTTTCCCCCACCATTCTCTCAGCGGGGGACATTCCCACCACACATGATAAAAAGTGCCTCTGTCCCTCTTGCAGCGCCAGCACGTGTCTGGATGCGTGGAGCTATACATGCAGGTCTTATCAGGTGTCCTGTACCAACGGGATAGTATTTTATAACTGTTCTCCTGAATCTTAATGCATCTGGATGCTTTGTGTGGGGCGATCAATATTCGGGATATTTCGGCCTCAGAAAATTTCCTTCCCAGATCTCTTTCCCACAATCCTATATAGTATGGAGGTCTAGTTGCAAGAGGGACAGATATCCTTCTAAAAATCTGAGAAATACACTTCACCGGCGTGCGATTCTGGGAACATAATGTTTCAAACCAATTAGCTTCTCTATGAAACGAGGTGGACCTACAACATGTAAGAGTAACAGACTTTACATATGCAAGAAGTAAAAAATTCCCCTCATTAATCGATAATTTAGACAGCAGAGCAGAATGTGAAATTAGACAACCCTCATCATCTAATAGCTGAGCCAGCGGCATCTGAGAGCTGCTGACATGTAACGGAGCACTATCCCTCACTGCTTTTGTGGCTGCCCCTATAATATCTCTTACCTCTATCAGAGGAGATGGCAGCTGTATTCCACCTAAGCTAGCTAAAAACCCTTTCCAAACTGAAAGTGTTGCCCGTGTAAAGGGATTCGAGGGGCCGCAATCCGAAAGCATAGAGGGATCTATAAATACTAAAGTCCTGAGTGGTGACGGGGAGAGTGCGTTCTCCAACGGCACCCACAGTTTATGTCTCGGTGCTCGTACCCAATCAAGCACCCTAGCTAAATGTATTGCTCTATAATATTGTTCTGGGTCTGGGAAACCAATACCTCCTGTTCTTTTTTGCCGAGTCAGAATGACTCTCGCGATACGCGCCCTTTTCCCCTTCCAGATAAACTTAGCAAATAATCTGATTATACGAGAGAAATATAGCCGAGGAATAGCTACTGGCAATGTTTGCATCAGATAAGTAAGCTTAGGCAGGACATAGGACATAACAATGTTCTTTCTACCAAACCAAGACAGATAAGGCAAATCTAATCGTTGTAACATGTCTGGTAAAGAGGACAGGAGTGGTAAAAAGTTCAGGGAGAACAACTCGTCACAATTTGCGCACAACTTTATCCCTAGATAGGATATATGGGGTGACGACCAGTCAAAGTCCGAATTAGCCCTCAGTTTTTCTCTACACTCTGGCGACACCGCTATCCCCATCGCTTTTGATTTACTTGCGTTAATCAAGAAATTGGAAATGTACCCAAAGGAGTCCAATACTTCTTTTACTTTTGGGAGTGCAATAATAGGGTTCGTGACAATCAATAGCAGGTCATCTGCGTAAGCTGCTACTTTATGTTCCACCCCCCTTACCCACATACCCGCTATATCTGACTTTAAACGTATAGACTGCATCAAAGTCTCCATCACCATGACAAACAGCAGGGGGGAAAGAGGACACCCCTGCCGGGTGCCATTGCTAATTTCAAAAGGGGAGGACAGGGCCCCGTTTACAGTAATAACTGCCGAGGGGGATGCATACATTGAAAAAACCGCATTAATGAATGGTGTAGGGAGGTGGAATGCCCTCATAGTCTGTCTCATAAAATTCCAACTAACCCTATCAAAGGCCTTCTCCGCATCCGTGCTGAGAAGGACTGTTGGAACCCTATTTTTTTGTGCGTGATGTAATAAGTGTAGTACTCTCGTAGAGTTGTCCTTTCCCTCTCTTTGCATTACAAATCCGACCTGATCTGGTGAAATAATGTCTGGGAGGATCAGTTTTAAACGAGATGCCAGCATCTTTGCTATCAGCTTCAGATCTGTATTCAAAAGTGAGATAGGTCTGAAGTTAGCACAGATCGTATGGTCCTTCCCCTTTTTGGGTATGAGGGAGATATATGCCCTTGACATATCTACAGATAGAGGTACTCCTTCAGTGGTAAGATTTGCAATGCGTAGTAAGCGAGGGAGGAGAATCTCTCCGAAGGATCTATAATATTCTATAGATAAACCATCTGG
Organism: Rhinoderma darwinii; assembly: GCF_050947455.1. Lineage (NCBI taxonomy): Eukaryota > Metazoa > Chordata > Amphibia > Anura > Rhinodermatidae > Rhinoderma > Rhinoderma darwinii. The sequence continues at coordinate 308,652,141 of NC_134691.1, forward strand.
CCCCGGGCACTTCCCCGCTGGGGACTGCTTTACTGCTGTCTCCAGTTCAGCCAAAGTAAATGGTTCTGCTAACACTTCCCCCTGCGTCTCGGAGATGACCGGAAGAGAGAGAGAGTCTAAAAAAGAGGATATGAGCCCAGGTCTCTCTGCCAGACACTCCGAGGGTAGTGATTTCTCCAAATTATAAAGATTATGATAAAAGTCTCTAAACAAAGAAGCTATTTTAGGAGCTGAGTAAGTCAAACTGCCATCAGGTGACTTTAACATATGGACATGATTGTTAACCTGCCGCTGTTTGACCCTTTTGGATATGAATTTAGAGGCTTTGTTGCCATGAGCGTAAAAATTTTGTCGGGACCTCTCAAAATATTTAGCCGACGAAGCGTTAAGTAAGTTTTTAAGCTGGGATCTAAGGTCGTTTAGTTCAGTCAAATGTCGGCTAGCCAGGGACTGCTTATGGATTTTTTCCAATTTCTGAATCTGGGACAGAAGTACCTCAACCTCTCTATCTCTTTCCTTTTTTATATGAGAACATATGCTGATCAGGTGCCCTCTAACAACAGCTTTGTGAGCGTCCCAAACCACCTGGGGGGAAGAGTCTGGTAAAGCATTTAGTCTAAAATACTCTTCCAACTTTTGTTTGACATTCTCCTTTACATCTCCTCGCCCTAATACCGAGTCATTAATCCTCCACCTTGGCGATCTGCTTTGTGTGTTAGCTATCTGTAATGACAGAAAAACCGGTGCGTGATCTGAATGCACTCTGGAACCTATACTTATGTTACTACAATGTTGAAGATTAGTTTTGTGCAGAAAAAAGTGGTCTAATCTTTGATAGGAATTATGCACATGGGAATAAAAGGAGTAATCCACCTCCGTGGGATGAAAACATCGCCATGCATCAACCAGGCCACGGTCCTCCAAATAAGTTTTTACCCTCTTCAGAGCTCTGTATGATAAAGCCGATTTTTTAACGGATGAATCCATTAAAGGATCCATAACCAGGTTGATGTCCCCTCCTATAATAGTCATACCCTCTGCCACGGAGTCTACTACCAGTAGCACCTTACTCAACCACAATACCTGTCCAACATTAGGAGCATATAGATTTACAAACGTGACAAATTGAGTGCCTATCTTACCTTTCAATATAATAAATCTGCCCTCTGGATCCAGAGTGGTAGATAAACAGACAAATGGTAAATTTTTTCCAAAACCCACACTCACCCCTCTGGAGGCCCCATTATTGCTACCACAATGAAACCATACTGGAAAGTGAGAAAAGGAAAGATTTGGATAATGATCCTTCTTAAAATGTGTTTCTTGCAACATAAGGACATCACATTTTGCTTTCTTCATAAAAGAAAAAATTTGGCATCGCTTTGAGGGGGAGTTGCAGCCCTTCACATTATAAGATACCATCTTCAGAGTAGCCATATTACATAGCAGAGGTATATTACGTTATCACATCCCCAAATCAGACAGGCAAGTACCCAACATATAAACTTTCTGCTACCATATGAAGGCGAGCCAAGAGATACAACCCACATTCTCCATAGTACCACGGGACCACAGATAAGGCACACATGTGGGACGAAAAGTACCAACGACAGGGCAGGGAGGGGAAGAGCAAACATAAATAACATAGATAACAAAAATAACAAAGATGGGGGACAGTACCCCACAACTGAGAACAAGAACAATAACGGTTCACACAGAACCTTCCACCGGGGGGAATCTGGTAAGTTAACCATATATCGTCACAATCAGCTCATCTAGCCATAGCAGTCCACGCCATGGTCGAAATAAAGAATAAATTGGGATAAAGCATGTTATCCCGCCGTTATTCAAGGCAGTTCCTCTCTTTCCCCTGCTAATCTACGCGAGCCCAAACGTCCCGATTTCTTCTTGCTACGTTGACGTTTAGGAGCTGGGACATCTTCCCATGGTGTCAAGTGGGCTGTAGCAGGGAGAGACGTCAAATCCAAGACCGGATCCCAGTCTTCTATATCCAGTGGTTCTATATCCAAGTGCGCATATACGGACTCCAGATCTGTCACGGGTGAGACCAGCATACGACGACCTTCATAGAAGAATGATAATCCAAACGGGAATGTCCAGCGATACATGACATTCTTATTCCTTAAATGATCAGTAAGCGGCTTCAGAAGACGACGTTTTTGAAGGGTACTAGATGCCAAATCTTGATATATAGAGATAGCAGAACCTTGTAAAGTAAGGGCATCCGTGTTTCTTGCTTTAGTCAGCACAGCGTCCTTATCCGTGTAGTTCAAAAATCTGCATATTACGTCCCTCGGGGGGTCTGAGGCATTTGGTTTAGGGCGCAAAGCTCTGTGGGCCCTCTCCAAAACAATGTCCGCATGTGTATTAGGGCCAATCAGCGAGCGGCAAAGTCCCTTTATAGTTTCCATAAGAGCATCCGCAGTGATGGATTCTGGCACCCCTCTAAAACGCAGATTGTTCCTGCGGTTCCTATTTTCCTGGTCTTCTAGGGCCCGGAATACTGAATTAAAGTGCTTTTGACACGAGGAGAAGCATTGCGTGACTGCTGTGTTAAAATCAAGCATTGCCGCCTGAGTAGCTTCCAGCTTCTCTACCCTTTGCCCCACTTGCCTCATATCTTGCTTAATGTCTGCCAAATCTCTAACCAAAGGCTCCAAAGCCTTATTAAGTACCTTTGTGAAGAAGTCTCTAGTGAGTGGCAAGTCTGTCGAAGTGCTGCCTGCATCGCTGCTATCATCTGCTGCTCCTGCAACATCTTCCCGGGAGCGAGAGGAGGACGGCGCCATCTTGGCCACATGTCCGCCTGCACCCACCGGCCCCCTTTTCACAAACTTCTCCATATTTCCTTGAGCCCCGAGTGTTCTGGGGGGATCCTGGTCGTCTCTGGACTTACTGCCGCCGATCTTGACCATGGCTGGCTGCAACACGCTAACTTATGCGATAAATGAGCTGTCGGTAGTTACAGAGCTCAGCAGCACACGTCCATTCAGGTCCGCCGATAGCTCCGCCCCCCATGATGGTATATTCTTCAATAAAGGACGTAAGAACCAATCCAAGTAGCCGGAAAGAGGCACAGTAACCGAGCCTATTCCTGCCGCTATAGGGCGTCCTGGTGAACAACTGCAACTAACTCATTTTTAAGGTTTGATAATTATCATCTTAAACACATCATGCGGTCCCATATGCCCAATTATTGAGATCAAGAAGAATTCACAATCATGACCATATGTTCTTCAAACAATCTGAGGAACTTAGTCAAAGATTGCTTAGACGAGGTTATCCATCTCACCTCATTGCTAAAGCATTTGAAAGAGTAAAAAAAAAGTCAACGATCCCTATTACAATCAAAACGAAAACATAAAAATATTAATAAGGATAGTATTTGTATTATCTTTTGGTTTCAGTCATATGAGTGACGTTATACGTTCTAGTATTCGCAACAATTGCCACCTGGTTGGGAACTATAGGTTGCCACCAGATGTCCAATTGTATCTTTCCGTAGATGTCAAAATCTGAGGGATGTATTAGTTGAGGGCCGTTTCACATCGAATACAGAAACAGGACGTTGGTTATCAACAGTAGTGCCGAAAGGCAATCATAGATGTGGTCAGTGTAAATGTAGTAATTTTCTTATACGTCCCAGGTGCATTAAGATAGGTGCCTATACGTTCCACATAAATGAACGGATAATCTGCAAGACGCAATACGTAGTCTATGTAATTTATTGCCTATGTGAGATATTATATAGGCAAATCTATCCATCCAATGCAAAAAAGATTTGGCGAACATGTTCGCTCCCTAGAAACGGGAAAAGGATGTCCGAGACTTATGCAACATATGCATCAATGCCACGGTAATGATTACCAAGGCATGCGTTTTGCAGGTATTCAGATTAAATCAGTCCTGTCAGGGGGAGATAGACACCAAACTTTATTGCGAAAAGAGGCAGAGATTATTTTAAAACCAGAGGCACTAGGACCGCCCGCTCTTAATGACCGTAACGATCTTCGGTCCTTCTTAATATAAACATTGTTTAAACTTCTTTTGTATTTGATGTGCGCAGTATATTCCTGTTATATTGTACAATTTGTTGTTTGATATTGTGTACCTTTTTGCTACCTTTATTATAAAGGTTATAATGTAAGCTCATATAGAGCAAGATCTATAAGGAGCAAAGAGGAAGTGACGCAAGGGCCTTGACAAAGCGCGTATAGTGCGAAACGACCGTAGGTTCATTCCACTCCAAACAGACCGAGATCATTATCAATAAATACGTTTTATTGCCACAAACGGTGAGTGCCTCGAATTTCTATTTCTCATACATAGAGCTTTAATGCTCGCCTATCGTTGGAGGCCTGCATAGCTAAAGGGAGGTAAGATTAGTAAGTGCAGTCTGACACACACATTTTTTTCATGCATACACATTGCTGTCATAGAGAAATGCATGTATTATAAAAATGTGCATAAAATCTCTTCTTTTGGACCCTACGCTAAACAAAAAACAACACTTTTTTTTGCCTTTAATTGCAGTAATGTGGTGTAGATTGCTTAGATCTCAACTAAGATGATCTCTGTTTAATACAAATTTCCATCACTGACTGGTTTCTGTATGTTATGGTTTTTTGTTGTGTTTTTTTTTTTAACTTTGTTACCCTTTTCCTTCCACGTTACGGTGCCACCATTCAGAAGCAGCTGTGATCTGTGTGCCTAACATTCTTAGTTTTGTTTCTTTCTCAGGATTAGTGTGTCCGTCGGCCAGAGGATCATTGCCCTTCCACATGACAATCGGCAGGTTCGGTTATTTGACATGAATGGAGTAAGATTAGCTCGTCTTCCTCGCAGCAATAGACAGGTGAGAGGGGCTTACCTAATGGGCTGTTCACTGTAGTTATTACAAAATGCTTATTTTATGTTTTTTTTATCTTATTTTATCATAAATAAAAGGACAACAAAAACACAATGACACTTGTACTACCCCCACTCTCCCCCGATAGGATAGTAAAACCAAAAACGATACTGTCCATTTTCTATAAAAAGTTTTTACTTGAATATCCGATACGGGTTTTATCGTTCTCAACGATTATATTTCTTGATGTACTCTTAAAACATAAGCATTTTCTCAAAATGTTAGGTATTTTCTAAGGGACCTGGACTTCACATGTTCTAAGATCACAAGTATTGAAGTCTGAATAATTCACCGTCTCATATTAGGGACTGCATTAGGCAGCCAGTACCGTGCTATAAACAAGGCTCTAAGTATTGCCAAAAACTCCAATGTTGTTATAACCACTAGGTCACTGGGGAAGCCTGGATATAAAGTTCAAATTTTGGTTTTATTTTGACCTTAAAACACTTCAAAACCCAATGTTGTTTTATTGCGATTCTCAGAAAAATGGCATTAAAACACTATTACGTATTTAACAACGCTCTACTTTCTTCATGCGGTTCTAATCTGCAGTTTTCCTCTACACAAAATAACCTGAATAGATCCGCTTACCCTTATGATGGACCAGCAATAAAAACTTTCAGTTGTCCATATAAAAGATCTAGTCACATTGGCTACGTGGCTCCTTGGATTCGTCCTGCCCCATACTAGAGATACCATTGATCCTGTCTTCTGATGTTGGCGTGTTAAAATGACTCTGTAATGAAATAATTCTGATTAGTCTTTGCTCCAAGTCAGTAAAACTCTTGAAAAACTGCCAAGAATTTACTGTTGGCAAATGGTGGTGATAATCAGGAGCGGTCTTCATCTTACGACGGTTTCCTTTAGTTGTATTTGGTCTGGTGAGATTCTTTCTCTAACACACTAAAGCTGGTGAGGCAGTACGGTCAGTGGAGACAACAGGTAGCCGACTGCCTCGCCTCCCTTATTCTCATCCCAGCCCTAACACCAAAGCCCCTTTCTCAATACTATGTTGGACCACCTTTTGCCCATTCCCATACGTTGCAATGTCTGACTTTGTACTGTACGTTGAGAGGCTAAGATGTGACTTTGTCTGAGAATTAGTTTTTGTGCTACCTGACTCCGTTTGCCCGTTCAAGTCTAACAACCCCTACGCTCAACACAATCATCCAGTATCCATTGTATTTCATCTCTGCTTTTTTGCCTTCTGCTCCACTTTCTGAAAACTTTAAAAAGTGCTGCTTAACATAAATTAACAAGTGCAGCTGACATCAGAGCTTCACCCTCTTTCCCTTTTCACCCTTTGGTATGCAATATCGGCACCGCAACCACTATGAATAAAAAAATGTCCTGCTCCTGAAATATGGCCACTACATAGTCACCGGTTTTATAATTAAGTTTAACGATTATTAGGGCTGTGTAACGTCCTCACAAATCTTCATGTTACTGCTTCACACATTTACATTATACATTATGACTGCATATTGATCCTGCCTGTTTGACGTTTCAGGGCCACCGTAGAATGGTCTGCTGCTCTGTTTGGAGTGAAGATCACCCGATGTGCAATCTCTTCACTTGCGGCTTTGATCGCCAGGCTATAGGATGGAACATAAACATCCCTGCATTGCTGCAAGAGAAATAAACCTAAGAAGAAATAAATATGTATATGTATTGGTTGAATTTTGCATTTTTACCATGGACGTTTTCCATCAGCGCAGGCATTTACCAGCCTGCCGTCATTGTGAGATCCCAAAAATAAGTGCTTTGTAAACGTGTTCTCATTCCCTCATCGTGCATAATGCATCTGGGGAAAACTAGACAAGGGAGAGTTGTTTTCCCCGAGTTTTAATGATTAAAATATTTATTTTGGGATCCCATCGCTGAAAAGCGTGATCTTTATTTTTCACCCAGGGCACATTATAGTGCTTAGTACTTGTCACTATCAAATGTAGATTTGCAGTAGGGCATTACATTACTGTGATATAAATGTGAATCTCATGTAATTGTTGTGAAGGATGTAATAGTCTGCTGCATTTATACATAGGCTTATCTGCCTCTTGTAAAAAATAGACCTAAAAGTAAATTAAAAGCTGTTACAGAAATAAACTATGAAATGGAGTGTATATGCCACTCATGACGTAGTTAAGCATTATATAATGAATGCATCATAAAGCATTTGCTGGTTCTGGTATTATTTTTCTCCTTTTTTGAGTCAGGCTTTAGCGTTTTTAGCTTTTGGTTTTTTAATATGTGTATTTTTTTTTATTCCTTGTACTTTAAATGCTGTATGTTAAAAAAAAAAAAAAAAAAAAACAAGCAAAAAGAGTTGTTGAGCCAGAATTGTTGGTGCGGTGAGTTTGTAGTTCTATAAAATTAGAGCCACCAGAGGTTCACTTTTGACCATATTTTATTTTGCATCTAGATATAGTTAAAATGTTTGTCCAGAATAAAAAAAAAAGGGTCTGCCTTTTATCCCCAGAAAAAGCACCACTCTTGTCCCCATGAATGTGGATAAGCTGCAATACCAGATAGAGCCAAAGAGAGGTGCTGTTTCTGGGGAAAAAGGCAGACTGTTTCCAATCCTGGACAACTCCTTTAACAACATGAGTAACTTTGCAAATACTGTGCTTTACTTATATTCTACTTTTCTTGAACTACAGCATGTATTATACCCCAGAACTGCATGCATAAGGCTGCTGGTTACGGCAGCTGTTCGTCAACGTTATGTCAAGTAACACACTCCTTTATGAGATAGTTAATAGTATTTTTCATCAGATTACTGTGCCGTGCCTCTTGTAAAGACTATATATCCCATAAAACAATTCAGCAGGTAATGGGCTAAACAGAAACTGAACCGGAAGGGGTTTCTGGATTATGTGAGATCAGTAGCTTCCAGAATTTGGTTGCATGGGTGAGATTGGACAATAAAGCAATTCATTTGCATATGTACTTTAATATTTTATGTAAATTGTCTAGATGTAAACTGAAACAAAAATGGTTTATAAAGGTGAGCCTATTTTACAGTTAAAAATATATTTTCCGGGAGTCTGTTCTTGTGGTTGGGTGCTCTAGGACTTCTACTTCCACCTTAACCAAAGCGGCACACTATGCCCATGCCTTGTTTAGAGTTAAAATGATAATCTCTTAGGAGCCTTTTCTCGTGAAAATTGAAATCAGGCACACAATGTGATTTTCAATCACCAAAATATTAAAGCACTTTAGCTCCGAGATGGCATTATGAGCAATTTGTAACACTTTCAAATAGCATTTTCAGTGACTGAGAATTGACCTTCTTAGGAATGACTTTGACAACATTTAGAGCAATTTTCCAAAAATAAAAAAGGTAAAAAGGTTGGATTAAACAATTTTTTAAACATATTATTTTGAAACCATTGCATTTTCCTATTTACTTTGTATTGCTATAATACATTATTGTTGACGCCTTGAAATTATAAGAGTTGAGGACTAATTTATTAACTGGTGCTGTTGACTTGCCACTAGGAGATAACAGTTAGCAATAACGCAATTGGCTCTCCTATTTGCACTTGAATACGAATATAATGTATAATGACACTCCAGAAGTCTAGGTAAATCTTACTTCTAAATGATATCTGTGTAATATAAATACATTGATATATAGGTCACATCTTGAAAAGAAAAACAAGCACGTCCATGTGACGCAAGGTCATAAAAGCCAACTTAACCTGCATCAAATCCAAAAAGAATTTTAATATGTTGTTAGGACCTGTTCCGTTATTGCCTATAAATGGGTTCACTAAATAGTTGGTATATTTTATTGGTAGTGGGAGTCCCTGGTCCTTCTTCTTCCAGTGCATTGAGTAATCCTAACCCTAATTTTTATGTGGTGCTGCAGGGAATACAACATAGAACCAGGCCATCCACATTTCTAAAAGTTCTATTGGCCATTGTTTAGAAAGAGCAGCTATTTTGGCCCTCCAGTGCAAACAGTCCGGCTGGAAATGGCTCCATGCTTTATGTAATGAATGGAGTCTGAACCAGACGACCTTCCTCCATAAGTTAACATGGGCATTAGAACATTTTTTTACTGATAGAAGAACCCTCCCTCATCCTGCATTCTACTCTGGTACCTGTATACCTTCATCAGGATTATAGCAACATTATTTCATGGCTATAGGTATGTCCAGGGGCAGGAACAGCCAAAACCATGTGAACAATCCATTTAAATAACCAATATCCAAAGTTTTACTACATTGTACTATGAGCGCGTATTTAATATGTACATGTGTTTTTTCTTGATGATCACATGTTTTCATGAAGCTCAGCTGCACTATGTTCGTGCAGATTTTCCTTCATATAAATTTATAAAGGGCAGAATACATAGTAATGGGATTCTGATGAGTCTAATCTCCAACGAAAAGTTGACCAGAAAGTTTTCCAACGTCCCCATTACAAGTAGCGTTACACTTCACATTCTATTGTTTTTAAAGCGACTCGCTGGTCTCAGGATGCAATTATAAATGTTATGGGGTATATGGAGTAATATTACCTTGTGCCGTTTAGTTGTGCCCCTCTGCTGTGGATCTGCCATTTTAAGGTCCCCTCTGTGTTGTCTCAAATTGGCCACAGCGCTTCCAAAACGGAGTCTAAGACACACCCTCTGTTTACGGATTGGACAGAACTTCTCACGTGAGCAGGTATGGCCAATCTGAGAATAGTGGGAGAGTCTCAGACTTGTAGTCTAAGAAACGCTGCAGCCATTTTGGGACAGCACAGAGGGGACCCTAAAAGGGTGGAGCCATGGCAGAGGGGCACAGCTGGCGAGCACCAGGTTATATTACTCCGTTTACCTAGTCACCATACAAATATTGTACTGGGACCAGGGAGTCTCTTTTAATGCTTTTTGAGTGAGTGTAGTGTGTAAGGCTCACATCTCTAAGGGGTTGGAGGGGTCCACACAGGAAACAACGGACAACATTTCCAAACTTCTCTTTTAGAAAACTGTCCTCAAATATGGACATTTGGAAGGGGGTATGATTTGGAACTTGTTCTCTTTTTGAAGTTTCTAGCAAAATTTGGAGTGGCCAAACATCTGATGATAGCGAGATCAAAACCTACGTTCAGATGAGCTTTTATAGTGTTATATTAATCCTTGCATTTAGGAAAATTGTCCTGTTTGGATTGTTTTGTGGTGGTCTATTTCTGTATATGGTGGTGGAAAATGCTCATGTACAGGTTTATTAGTTTAAAGAAATTGCAGTTGGTCTTTATAAAGGACTGGTAAGTTCACTGATTTCTGAGTTGACAGGTATTGCTTTAATAAACTTGTAGGTAAGAAGCTATTTTTTTTTTTTTGGGACTGAAAATGTAACCTAAATATGCCTGAATATCTGTCATATACAGTGATATTGATAAAGTATGCCCTTCCATGACTTGCGTGACATCAACTGCCCATAGGCATAAGTGAGGGGTATTAGCCCCAATTTTCCCATTGGCATGCACATCGAGCTTGGCGACACACATGCATAACGTTAAATTGGGGGGGGGGGGGTGTAAGTTACCGGTGCTACTTAACTCCACGGGAGGACTATTAGATCAGACAAAAAAAACATCCTCTCAATGTTCCTTTCCCCTCTACAGAAGATGTCCAGAGAATGCCTGGTAGTCCCATAGACCTCGGATTATCAGCAGACAACCGATATCTGTCTGTGGCCAAGTATAATGGTCAGGGTATAGAGATTCAGACCTCCAGACCACTTTTCAAGTACTGTGCAAATGACTAGCTTGACAGGCTTGTGTGCAGCTGCAGCAAGACATAAGAGGTCTGCCATTTGTATATAGATAGGTTAAAGGTTTGGAGGTCCAAAGTCACTGTGAGGGGCATATGTAATGTGTTTTGTTTTAATGGGTTCTCTTAAAGGGGCATTCCCAGAATCTACAATTATCACCTATCCACAGAATAGGTGAGTATTGTCTGATCGGTGGGGGTCCCACTGCTGGGACACCAACTGATCGCACGAATGGGGGTCCTCAACCCCCCGTACTTCTCACTGCTCGATCGCCGTAAGTAGGACATTGAATGGAGCAACAATTTAGCACGTGTTCTTCCGTATCCTTCAAACTCTATGGGAATGATAGGGACAACCGAGCACTGTCCTCAACTGTTCCTAAGACACTGAATAGAGATGCGAGTGCATACTCGACTGCTGCTCCATTAAAGCTACTCCTTGCTGCAAGAGGTGCAGATAAGGAGAAACGGGAGTTTGGGGCCCCTAAGTTAGTTATCAGTGGGCGTTCCAGTGGTGGGGATCCAACAATCAGACAATTATCACCTATCCTGTGGATATGTGATAATTGTCTATTCTGGAAATATTCCTTTAAAGTATTGGTTCTAGTTTTTCATATTAGGCTGGCACTGCATGGAGACTAGTAATGTACAGAATAACAAAAAGTACAATTTAATAGGACCACAACTGTTACAAAAGGTTGCAAATTATTTTTTGCTATCCTTGGCACTTCATTGGAGATGATGGAATTAATCTATGAGAGTGGAATCCCAAGATGCTCCTTCAGTTACTCAATACTTTAAAGTCAAACATCACAAGTTTCCATGTAGCTTAAACCTTAGGTGGGCCACAAGACTGGATGCCTTGGGGGGTTGTACTCAACTGCACTTACATCCCCATAAGGTCCTAAGGTGATCTAAGTTAGGAAATGTGGGAGTCCAGGTCTAAAGACCATAATATTGACGCCTCCGTGCTCCTGGATTAGGGCCACCATAACAGTCTTTAGACAAATTGTGGTAATATATGTATTATTTACATTTCAATGTGACATATAGCAAGCGGAAAGTTTTTTTTTTTTCTCACAATGTTTGTTAAATAGAAACCGTGTTGCAGTCGGTAACATTGATAAACATTGGTCACATGCAAATATATAACAATGGTCACAATCAAATATTGTATATAGAAAATAATTCAGTCTATACATTAGTGATCCCGTATTCTCCTAGTATTATTTTCAAGTATTGAGCATTTTTGGGAATTGTTTATGAAGAGGTTAGGGTTAGTAGAAGAACATGCGCATGATCATCTAGTTTCTCCTTGATGAAATATGATTAAAGACAATACAGCATTTACTAGATGAATTGCTATGAGATGACCGACCGTTTTCTTCCCCGTTTGATGTTTAAATTGAATGTTTGTGTCTCTTTTTCTTAAATAAAATAATTATTTAGAGAAAAAAAAGCGAATGTTTGTTCAATGGGTCTAGCTATAATTGAAGCAATGGGCTCGTGTGGAAAATAATTGTAAAATCCTATTATTGCAGTTGACAGAATGTCTGTTACATGTTATAACGTACCACTTCTTCCTAAAGAGGATCTGTCATTTCTTTAAATTATTTTAACAGAAAATGTTATGTGACTTATGTATATGTCATTTACTAACGCACTCTTGAAGATGAGATTTAAGGGCTCTATGGAACTTAGTCTATGGATACTTGTATAGATATCCATGTAAACTAATGGGGAAATGTATATAATGGCCTGTAACAACTATTGAGGCTGATAAATTCATTTTTTAAGATGCTTTTTAAATAGTCAAAGCTACAATCTGAATTGTATGGACAACTGCCATGATTTTCCTTTGCATTAATTTTTATCCATACTTCAGTGTGTCCAGTGACTTTGCCGTAAGTGTAATCCTAAACACCATACAGTGTAGTCTCCAAGATCCCAAAATATTGAGGCCCTATAAAAGAGTGTCAGCATTACTTTTTTCAACCTTTTTTTTAGGACTCAATAGGTTAGGTTGGTAGGCTAGCGAAAGCAGTGTGTAAAATTCTGAGAAACTACAGTATTTACTTTCACTTGTATTTTTTAATGACCCATATCTTTTTATTTTTAAGAACTGCGTTATTGGCACAGTACCCCCCCCCCCCCCCCCTACTCTCACATCCAAGAACTATATCCTTTATAGCAGAGTCAACAGAATGTGTAATTGGGGATGGGTAGTAAGCACATCAGCCCTTTTTTAATTTTCATTGTGAACCCTGCATATCTTGGTCAGGCAGTACATTATCACTTCACCTCTATTACTGTGTAGGTTGTAAAACAAGATTCTTTTCTCTTCTTTTTTTTTTTTTTTTACTAAACTAGAATGTAGGCTGTCGGCCGCTAGATGTCAGCAAGTGTGAAACCCAAAATATTTTTTAATTCTACATGGATCGTAACAAAATAAGATAAACACTTGCATAAAAAAAAATTGTTTTTCTTTTGAAAAGTCACTTTCTTATAGCAGCACACCTGATTTATGGCTAATTAAAAAAAGATAATTATTTGATTTTAATATCAAGCCACCAAATACTGTCTGACCCTGAGGCCAATTAATGATCATTAGAGAATTGGTCCACTGAAGGGTGAATTAATGAGTTATTTTTCCAAAAGTAAGAAACTTTTTGCATTTGTCATTTTGTGCAAACCTAAAGAGTTTTAGTGACGTGTGTTTTTATAGTGGGTGTATAGTTATCTATGATGGGTAGACATGAGGCATATAAGACACAATAATTCTGTCAAGAACACCCAACTAAAGGTGTTTTTGGTAAACGTGTAAGAGGGCAGAGCGTGATCTAAAATCCGGAGTTCAGGTGGAACATAGGACATAGGTTTTTTTTCCTGTCGCAGTTGCTAAACTAATGAGTGGTTTGCTCAATACTATCCACAATTTCAGAATTTTTTTTTGGTAAATTATAACAAAGTTCAAATGTTTTAGGCCATTTTTTCATATGTCCATGCTGGTTCTATAAAATATCTAAATATATTTGCTGTTTTGAAATATATCGAATCATTTTCAGACTGGTAAATCTGTAATGGCACATTTGTTTGTATGTATTGTCTTATTGTAATACTGTAATGTAAATCTAAGTTTCATGTTGATGTGATACAATTTTGGTTACATTTTTAAAATAAATGGATTCATTTGTGCAATTTGAGGGTCTGCTGGCAAATGCTTTTTCCTTTTGGTAAATGGTCATAGGGCAAATACGAGTGACGCATGGCGCCCAAGCTGGCAAATTATTCAAATATTATTATAGAGGTTTGCACCGGTCAACTTTTCTTGAATTGAGTTAAAGGGGTTGTCCGGGTTTGGGGCAGTTTTTCATGCTGATGACCTATCCACAGGTGTAATGTTACACATAAATGAAGATTAGGGGGTGGTACAGGATTCCAATACTTTAGACTGACCGTCCCCAACATGGAAAGAGGCTTTAGTGCAGATTGTACAATAACTCTGACTCGTTAAAATTGAAGGCGCGCCTTGTGCATATAAGGAGAACCTGTTCATGGGAACTTTCACGTTTGGCCTCGTGCTTTTAAATAAATATATGGCCTTTCGTGACCGAGATCCAGTTGTTTTTCTACCAAAAACCCCTTTGGACATCATCTATGTATCTTTTGTACCATTCAATATGATGTGCTGTTTATTTGGACTGGTGATGTTCCAACCATCTCCAAATTCTTGGAATATATGAACGATAATCCTTACAATCTTAAGTTCACATACAGCTACAACAAAACTGACATTGTGTTCTTAGACCTGGAGTTAAAAGGATCAGAAGGTTCTATAATTGAATCCAAAACCCATCGTAAACCAACTTCTGCAAACACCATACTACATGCGAACAGCAACCACTCAAAAAAAACTATTATGGGTATCCCCGTAGGGGAAATGCATAGAGCGAAAAGAAACTGCAGCTCTAACAAACAATATAACATAGAACAAAAGCAAATATATTCCAGATTACACAAGAGGCTATTCCAATTGGTCACTCAATAGAGCTAATACTATTACAGCTAAATTAGCGAGAAATAATCTACTTAGTGAGACCAATAAATCCAAAGAACCAGATCACTATGTACCCACGTTGGTACTACAACAAAGCAATCAATTTCGAGAAATCAAACGTATAATAAATAAATACTTACCAATCTTGCTTGATGATGATAGTCTACGCTCCATCCTCCAAGAAGGATGTAGAATAGTAGCCCGAAAAGCCCCCTCACTTGGCAGCTCCCTTTCCCCTTCGTTTTTCTTATCCAACGAAGTAAAAACGACCTGGCTGGAAAATAAAGTTTTTTTTTAAATGCGGTCAACATCCTTGTAAAACTTGCTCCTATGCTCACCCCACAAAAACCTTTTCTAATTCAGACAATTCAACCACATTTACAGTACAAAATTACATCAACTGCAACTCAACAGCAGTTATTTATATCATCGAATGCACTGAATGCAAATTAAAATATGTGGGATGTACTAGTAGAAAATTGAAAACTAGAATGTTAGAGCATCTGAGCTACATCCGCAATCATAACATTATTAATACCTCCAATGCAGCCAAACATTTTATATACCAGCACAACAGAGCAATCAAATCATTCAAATGCCAAGCCATAGAGAAAGTCCATCTTTCCAAGAGAGGGGGGAGAGGGGGGGATCTACAACATAAAATCTACCAACGTGAAGCTTATTGGATCTTTAGGTTAAAAACCCGATTCCCTAGCGGTCTCAATATAAAAAACGATTTGAGCCTTCACTACTAAAAATATTCATACTCCGTCAAAATATAACATTCATAACTCTTCACGCTTTACGCATAAGGCATAGTTCAAAATTACAGACCATAATGTATTTGACCTGTCTCGTTCCATCATTTCTCCCAATTTACACAATATTAACATATATAGACATCATATTCATGACATCAATATTGAAAATAGACATTCTATGTCAACATGTATCGATATATATTTACTTATACCCACATGATATATGACATACTTCAGCCAAATTACAACTATTAAGCCGCAATAACCGCCAACTTCACTGTGTTTTTATAACCAATTTACTACCATCAATATGTCAAGGTTCATATCATTTTTTAACCAATGTTACATGTATGTTATATGTTTTTTACATGTAAACATCTTTTAAGTCACTAGTTTTGCCCATTGTTATACCGTTCAGTTTTTGTACATCTTTCTCTACAAAAATCTACATACACTTTTTACTCTATACTTGGTCATAAATATCAACCATTGACTGTCTAGATATATATAAAATATGAAAAATAAATAATGGATAATAATAAAATTAATGATTATATTTGTTTATTATTCCCTCTTTTTTCTAATATATCGGAATAATTAATCCCTTTAATACATTTTTCATTAAGAACTAACAAAATCGAACTATAAATATAAATACCTTAGCTTCTATTCTATAATACAATCTCAAGTTAATATACCTACATCCATAAGTTATATTTAACTCCTTCCCGACCGCCCACTGTCTTTTGACGTCAGGCGGTGCAGGTGCTTAATCTACAGAGACGTCTTTTGGCATCGCTGCAGATCAGGCTGATGAGCGCTCGTGTGAGCACTCATCCTCTAAGCAGGAGCTGTTACTAACAGCTCCTGAACTTAGAGCAGCCTCCTGCACACCTGGGGTCGGCAAACATTCGGACCCCAGCTGTGTAACCCTTTGATTACCGCGGTCCGTGACCGCGGCATGATCAAAGGGAATTTCCCTCTTTGATCGCATCACCGGGATTCCAGTGATGCGATCAAACACCGGGGAATCCCTCTGCAGTCAGTCCTGGGGACCTACAAAGGACCCCAGGGCTGTCTGTTCCGTGTGCCTGCTGTTCGGGCACACTATGTGCTGCCCGATCAGCAGCCTGTGTCATAGTGACACAGTGTAATGTATTAGCGTACAGAAGTATGCTAATACATTACAAGTAAAAAATAAAGTTATCCCTTGATGGGATTAAAAAAAAAAAAGTAAAACAAATAAATAAATAAAAAAAGTGCCAAAAAGAGTCTTTATTTTGCATTAAATACATTTTATTGCCCCTACACTAAATAAAAACAAAAAACCTACGCATATTAGGTATCTACACGACCGTAATAACCTGAAGAATTAATCTAACGGGTTATTTAGCGTGAAACGTGAACGGGATAAAAAATAAACAAAAAAAAAACTATTCCGAGAATCGCTTTTTCCTATATTCACGGCGTAAAAAAAATTTTTTTTACCCCCAAACTGTGTGAAAAATAAAATACTATTTCTCTCGCATAAAACAAGGCCTCATACAGCCACGTCAATGAAAAAATAAAAAAGTTATGGCTGCTGAAACGCAGAGAGGCAAAAACAGAAAAATTTAGCTGGTCATTAAGGTGTTAATTACTATATACACTCAGATTTGTGTTTGTTTTAATTTCTCTCATACCCATGGGCTGGAGACAGTATCGGTCCTCTTGCTGGCGACTGGCCGCCGCTCTGTATCCGGTTTGCGTTCCACGCCTACTACGCACCCTGGAACGCAAATAAAATACCACTCTTTGAACCGGAAGCTATTATGTCCTAACTTGAAAGATCGGCGATAACACAACTGCCTTTCCCCTAATGTCTAAACACAATCTCATATTTTAATACCATCATCTATAAAGTATAATTAACTTCTATACACAAGCTTCTCTGGACAATACATACACCTTTTGTTAGTTCACTCCAATATAGAATTAGATATTATTCCGTTACCTCTTATGCACTAGGAAATAAAGACACATGGGAAATTTAATCATCACAAACACCTGTATGCAGGGATATATATCCCAACCACATAGACCAGACAGTCAATATCAGCCATGACTAAGGACGCTGGAAGCGTCTGAAACGCGTAGGCTTACTTTACCTACGATACCTCTCCTCACACTTCAGGATTCTACACTTTAACCAAGTCCTGCTTTTTAGATTTTGATCATTAAACTTGGAACAAGTTTACATTTTATACACATCCACGCTGGATCCAATCCTTCTTTTCTACTGCTGTCTATTTATCGTGTGCCGACACGAGGATCCGTGCGGGGTTATCTGAGCAAAACAAGCATACAAGGTGAGCTGGAGGCCTCTTTTTCTACTTTTTGTCAATCCAGTTGTTGGGCTCAGCTGTCCAAATTGGTGTTTTTGGTTAACTGCAATATAAAATCGAGAGACGGCTTATAATTGGCGCAAGAGGAGCTCCAGCTCTGGCCCTGACCTTGCCCTAGGCCTGGCTGTTCTGACCATTGAGGGGATAGTCCTATGTATTGTTTGGGGGATGTGTGAGCAACTCTCAACCCCTACTGCACATCACATCCGGTCACCCTTCCCTGCCTCCTGTAAGCACACTGGCTTATAGCATCCCATATACTTAGCAGGTAGCTACAGGTAGAAAATAATGCAGTAACTTCAACTACTCACTGACTTACCCAGAACTGTGGAGTATTTCTAAGGGCTTGTCCACTCGTAACGGAACTACTGCAGAAAATGTCTGCAGCAATTCCATTGAAAGTAGCAGACATTCCGCTACGGGGAAAAAAAGTGTAGTTTCCTGCATTTTTTTATTGCAGAAAATGGTGTGTATTTTGCTGCATTTTTCACAATGCTGGGAGATGACATCTCTGAAAAATGCAGCAGTTCAGTCCACTTTCCACAGCAGGAATTGACATGCTGCGGTCCGAAAAATATGCACCGCAGGTACATTTATGGTCGGAATTATTACGCAGCGTGTGGATGAGGTTTGTTAAATCTCACCCACTTTTCTGCTACTGTATTCTGCTGCGTTTTTTTCAGAAGGAAAAAACGCATCAATTCCGCTACGTGTGGACAAGCTCTTATTCTCCCCTGCTACTTCAGGTTGCCGGTAAGAAAGCGAGAAGCTGTCATTTTAATATATGCCCCCTCTCTTCTTCTTGGTTGTTGATTCCCCCGCCTTAAATGGACAGAGATGAACTGCCTGCTTTGAAAGTGTCCATATTGTGGGTGTGGTTCTCCCTGGGGCGGAGCCAGGAGCTGGGGCATATTTCACGGCAGTAATAAACCGGCCTGGGATGAGGCGCAGTGGCGAACAGACTACTTAAAAAAAAAAAAAAGTTAATAGTTTTAATGAATAAATACAACTCCCTTTAGAATCCCATACTACATGTATACATTAATTTTTTATATTTTAAAAAAAATAAATGAAACACTGATACAGCTCTTCAGTATTATGGACTGGTAAATTCAGCATGGGTCACTTGTGTCATATAATATACATTGAAACAATTAAAAGCTTCCGGAGTTGTTCTTTCCATCAGATATCCATGAAGCAGCTTTGCCAGTTTATCAGAGATAACAAGGAGACACAATGAAGCGGCTTTGTCTTCATTTTTTCTTTGAGAGATTATTTAATGGAGAGCACATGCACATCAGACATCTGGAGGCTTTTTCCTTCTCAATCTGAGAGGCTCCAGCTCTACAAATCTAGATCTCTTTTAAAACTTATATTGCTGATTTTATCTCCTGCTAAAAATTGCTGGAAGTCGTGCCGGGCTTAATGAGACGTAAGAGACAGTTGAAGCAATTTTTTCTCTCCCCTTGCAACCTCTACAAGGTTACTCGGAGTTCGAAACTTGAAGAAATGAAGTTGAAATATATTTTTAGATTTACAATAATGCTATAGTCGAGGTCAGAACGCAGTGAGAATCCTGTAATAGAAGAAGACCTGTATACCAGTTACTATAGAGCGTAAGCTCCAAGAAAAAAACCAAAAACTTGTGTTCTGCGTAGATGGAGTAACTTGTGTGTACTTGTCAGGGTGGGAACAATTCGTCCTAATTCTCTGCTTGGTGAAGATTACCCCCTGATCACGAATGGTCTCGTTTCTCCGGCTTGTATGATGAAATTTCCCTCCACATTTCCTACTTGCATAATAAATCGTGTTTGTTGATGTATAATAAAGCTCGTGGCTGGTGCAGGTGCTTAGAGATATTCATACTTAATAGAACTAGGCGTAAATGTAAATATATTTTGTACTTTGTGGGAAATGATCAAATTTTTTTTTTGTTTACTCTTGTGTTTGGCTAAAAAAAAAAAAAAAGGCATAAAAACGGTGCGCGTGATCCTGGCCTAAGGCCAAAGGCGCGCACTGTGGATTACGTGTGGATTTGCCGTGTGGCAAATCTGCGTAATACATTACCTGCAAAGTAAATGAGATTCCAAAAATCATCTACACGTTGCAGAATTTTTCTGCACGTAAATTGACCGGTGCGTATTTTAAAATCCGCAGAATGTCAATTTATCTGGCGTTTCCGCTCTCGAATTGTATCTGACAAGTTTTAAAATCTGCAGCATAAAAATGCACCTATTTCCGCATCAAAATGTAAAAACCGCATTCTTTGGTCCTGATTTTACCTGCGGAATTACCTGCGTTTACATCTGGATTTGATGCGGATTTTCTGCACCAAATTCCGCAACACGTGCATGTAGCCTAAGGCCTTGCCCACATGTAACGTATTTGCTGCAGAAATTTTCAGCAGCATTTACGCATCAACTAGCAGACAATCCGCTGCGGAAAATCTGTAACATTTCATGCATTTTTTTATTGCAGAAAATAGTGCAGATTTTTGTTGCAGTTTTTTTTGGTGCATTTTTTCGAGAGGTGTGTGTGATGCTTATATTTCCTCGTGCTGTGATGTAATTTCCAGCCCCGTAGCAAATTATGCAGTACATCAGAAAAATGCAGAAAATTAGTCCACTTTCCGCAGCAATAATCGACACGCTGCGAAACTAAAACTATGTACCGCAGGTGAATTTCTGGACTGAATTTTTCCGCAGTGTGTGGATGACATTTGTCACACCCACTTTGCCCACCCGGACGGAAAATACGCAGCAAATCAATTACGTGTGGACAAGCTCTAAGGCTGGATTCCCACGGGTCGGATACGCTGCATAAAAACTATGTAGCGTATCGACACTCTAACCCGCAGCACATTCCGTCCGTGAAACTGTACCACGTTGCGGTTTTTCGGATGGAATTTCCTCTGCGGAAAGCAGCGCTGAAAACCAAACAAACCATTTATACTTACCCTCTCCCTCTCTCCTGTGCGTAGTCTGGCCTCCTAAGTTGACGTTGCAGGCCATGTGACCGCTGCAGCGGTCACATGGGATGAAATGTCATTCCAGGAGGCCGGACTGGAGAAGCAGGGAATTCTGGGCAAGTATGACTTTTTTTGCTTGCTATTTTTTTCAAGTCGCAACACTTGACTTTTTGTTGCAGGTTTTGCATCCCCATTGAATTGGTAAAAACACGCAACAGAAAAGCAACGACTACTGAGCATAAACGGACATGCTGCGGATTTAAGTTCTGAACTGCAGGTAAATTTATTAACGTTTACTCTGCGTTTCTTCTCCGCAGCGTGGGCATGAGATTTTCTAAACCTCATGCACTTTGCTGCTACTGTAAATACTGCGGAATTTCCGCACAGAATTCCGTTGCGGAAATTCCGCAGCGTTTACGCTAAGTGGGAACCCAGCCTTAGGGTGCTTCACATGCGGCAGATTTTTTTGCAGAAATTTCTGTGACTGAGGCCTCATTTACACGAGCGTGTGCGTTTTGCGCACGCAAAAAAACGCTGCGTTTTGCGTGCGCAAAAGGCAATTGACAGCTCCGTGTGTCATCCGTGTATGATGCGCGGCTGCGTGATTTTCGCGCAGCCGCCATCATAGAGATGAGGTAGTCGACGCCCGTCACTGTCCAAGGTGCTGAAAGAGCTAACTGATCGGCAGTAACTCTTTCAGCACCCTCGACAGTGAATGCCGATCACAATCTACACCAACCTGTGAATAAAAAAAGACGTTCACACTTACCATGAACTGCCTGCTTCCTCCAGTCCGGTCTCCCGGCCGTTGCCTTGGTGACGCGTCCCTCTCTTGTCATCCGGCCCCACCTCCCAGGATGACGCGGCAGGCCATGAGACCGCTGCAGCCTGTGATTGGCTGCAGCCTGTGCTTGGCCTGTGATTGGCTGCAGCTGTCACTTGGCCTGAATTGTCATCCCGGGAGGTCGGACTGGAGGAAGAAGCCGGGAGTTATCGGTAAGTCAGAACTTCTTTTTTTTTTTACACGTATATGTATATTGTGATCGAAAGTCACTGTCCATGGTGCTGAAACAGTTTAAGTCTTTCAGCACCGTGGGCAGTGACTGTCTCCTGACGTCGCGTACCCGAACATTTTTTGCCGGGTTCGGTTAAAACGAGTTCGGCCGAACCCGGTGAAGTTCGGTGCGCTCATCTCTAATTTGACACTCCGTTTGGATGTTTGTAACCAGAAAAGCACGTGGTGCTTTTCTGTTTACATTCATCCTTTTGACAGCTCTTGCGTGATTTTCGCGCATGCAACGCAGGACCGTCCGTGTGGCATGCGTTGTTTTCACGCACCCATTGAAGTCAATGGGTGCGTGTTGCGTGAAAAACGCAAGAATATAGAACATGTCGTGAGTTTTACGCAACGCACTCACGCTGCGCAAAATTCACGCATCGTCTAAACAGCCCCATAGACTATTATAGGTGCGTACGACACGCGTGAAAAGCACGCGCGTCGCACGCGCGTATAATACGCTCGTGTAAATGAGGCCTGAAAATCGGTTCTGAATGGTACTTGGAGAAATCCATACACCTGCTGGAGAAACAACCACATTCCATATGGAACTGATTTTCATTCAAGGAACCTGGAAACCTTTTTTTCGGCCCCTTATTGTCATGGTAGTATAGGGCGCTATTGATTTATCCCTCAATCCTTCAAACTGCGAAGGTGCTGTGGTTGCTATTGACTGAAACTGTATGCAGCATTCGTAAGTGTTGAGTTTGTGTCCGTGCCATCTCAGAGTTACTAATAAGCTGCCGGGCAGTGCTAGAAAGCATCAGAACTGTGTGATAAACATGCATTAGTGAATATTAACGACTTCACGACTGCCATACGGCAATATACGTTCCAACTGCCGATGCCCCGTGCAGTTGTAACGCATATAAACATTGGCATCGGGGTTTAATGTGTGCAGAGCTGCTTCAGTGTGTCTGTGTCGGCTCTCTACAAGTGTCGGCAACTCTTCCACTTAGGCATTATTCACATGAACGTGTTTAACGGCCGTGATACGCGCGTGAAAATCACGCGTCTTGCACGGACCTATGTTAGTCAATGGGGCCGTTCAGACAGTCCGTGATTTTCACACAGCGTATGTCCGCATCGTAAAACTCACGACATGTCCTATACTTGGCCGTTTTTCACGCATCACGCACCCATTGAAGTCAATGGGTGCGTGAAAATTGCTTCCATGTGTCGCGCGTGATTCGCGCAACGGTAGATAAAGAAATGAAGGAAAAAATAAAAGCACTTCCTTCATTTCTTTTTCTAAACATCAAAACCGCGTGTCATAAGGATGGCATATGCGCGAAAATCACGCAGCCGCGCACCATTGACTAATGACACACGGAACTGCAACGTTTTTGCGCGCGCAAAACGCGCACGTTCGTGTGAATAAGGGCTTAGTTTCATAAAACAACCATGTGTTGTGTTTTTTTTTTTTTTTTTAAATAAAACTAAGCTTCGAAGTACAGCACTGCTCACACTGAGGGTATGTGCACACACACTAATTACGTCCGTAATGGACGCTGCGGAAAACGCCTGCACTTGCCTTTACGTCTGAAATTCCAGAGCGGTTTTCTCCTGAAAACAGCTCCATAATTTCAGGCGTATCGAACGTGTACGTGTGAACATACCCTTAGCCCCCTTTACTCTCCCCTCACAGCCATGCAGGAGAGAGAAGACGACGTTCACACATAACATAAATACTGCGGATTTTCCACAATGGAATTTGTTGCAGAAAATCCGCAGCATAATACAGTAGAAGCAAAGTGGATGAGATGTGAACAAATCCCCTCCACACGCTGCGTACATACTGAGCGGAAAAACGCTCAGAAATTGACCTGCGGTTTGGAGTTTTATTACACAGCCTGTCAATTGTACAGTATTTGTGTAAATGCTGATTATTTGTTGCGGGATTTCCTCATTGAATTCAAAGGGGAGCTAAATCCCGCAACAAATAGCAGTTGTTGCGTTTTTTGCAGCGGGTTTGCAGCGATCCTGCCACAAGGGCTAAGTGCTGCGGTTTTCCGCTGCGGACATTCTGGGAGAAAACTGCACCACAGTTTGGTGCGGTTTTTCGCCCGTTATTCCCTGTGGTGCACAGGACTGTTACACAGCGTATCCGTCCGGTGCGAACTCAGCCTACTTGTTAAAGAGCTGCAACAATAAATATATACTGGTCCTTCTCAATGAATTAGAATATCATCAAAAGTTAGTTTATTTCAGTAATTCAATTCAAAAAGTGAAACTCCTATATTATATAGATTCATTACACACAGAGTGATCTATTTCCAGCATTTTTTTTCTTGTAATGTTGATGATTATGGTAACAGTTAATGAAAATCCTAAATTTAGTCTCTCAGAAAATTTGAATATTATATAAACCCAATTTCAAAAATTATTTTTAATACCGAAATGTTGTCCTATTGAAAAGTATATGCACTCAATACTTGGTCGCGGCTCCTTATGCATGAATTACTGCATCAATGCGGCGTGGCATGGAGGTGATCAGTCTGTGGCATTGCTGAGGTGTTATCAATGTGGCGTGGCATGGAGGCGATCAGCCTGTGGCACTGCTGAGGTGTTATCAATGTGGCGTGGCATGGAGGCGATCAGCCTGCGGCACTGCTGAGGTGTTATCAGTGCGGCGTGGCATGGAGGCGATCAGCCTGTGGCATTGCTGAGGTGTTATCAATGCGGC
Organism: Rhinoderma darwinii; assembly: GCF_050947455.1. Classification (NCBI taxonomy): domain Eukaryota; kingdom Metazoa; phylum Chordata; class Amphibia; order Anura; family Rhinodermatidae; genus Rhinoderma; species Rhinoderma darwinii. The sequence continues at coordinate 308,676,751 of NC_134691.1, forward strand.
GTGGCATGGAGGCGATCAGTCTGTGGCATTGCTGAGGTGTTATCAATGCGGCGTGGCATGGAGGCGATCAGCCTGTGGCACTGCTGAGGTGATATGGAAGCCCAGATTGCTTTGATAGCGGCCTTCAGCTCGTCTGCATTGTTGGGTCTGGTGTCTCTCATCTTCCTCTTGACAATAGTCCATAGATTCTCTATGGGGTTTCAAGGAGGAAGATGAGAGACACCAGAGTTAATAGAGGATGGTCTTCTGTTCAGGACCCTCATCTCTTGGCCAGAGCCGCCCTCTCTCTGGAGGATCTGTCCTATCCAGCATCAGGCTGGGTTCACACACCCTATTTACAGACTTAATTCGGGCGTTTTAACCACGAATTACGTCCGAAAATACGGCTCCAAAGCACCAGCAAACATCTGCCCATTCATTTGAATGGGTTTTACGATGTTCTGTGCTGACGGTCATTTTTTTTAAAAAAAACGCCCGCGTCAAAGAAGTGCATGTCACTTCTTGGGACGTAATTGGAGCCGTTTTCCATTGACTCCATAGAAAAACAGCTCCGTAATTTCAGCCGTAACGGACGTGCATGTGTGAACATACCCTTACACAGACAACCTATTGATTTGAATGGTTGCTGGGTGTTCCAGGTGGGGGGAATTTAGTGATCAGCTTATTGTCCAGGGACACTTCTAGCAAGTAGAGATTAACCAAAATGGACAACCTCGTCCCGCTGTAGCCATTTGTTTTTTATTTTTTTTGTCAACAAAATATCAGAGGGATTTTTTTTATGGCGGGACGGGTTGTAGTTTTTAATGGCACTATTTAGTATACCATATAATGTACTGAGAAACTTTTAACTATTTTGAGGGGTTGAATGAAAAAAAAAACAAAATTTCTTCATTGTTTCCTTCTTATGGCGTTTACCTTGCGGTAAAAACGACATGTTAACTTTATTCTGCGGGTCAGTACAACAATTTTAAAATGAAAAAAAATAATAATAATTAAAAAAAAAAAAAAGTGTGTGTTTTAGGGCTTGTCCACACGTAACAGAATTGGCGCAGAAAATTTCTGCAGCAATTCCATTGAAAGTGGCAGACGTTCCGCTGCGGCAAAAACCCCCCATTTCCCGTGTGTTTTTTTACTGCAGAAAATGGTGCGGATTTTGCTGCGGTTTTTTTTTTCAATGCTGGGAGATGACATCTCCTCTGAAAAACGCAGCAATTCAGTCCACTTTCCACAGCAGGAATGGACATCTGTGATTCGAAAAATACGCACCGCTGGTCAATTTCTGCTCTGAATATTTACGCAGCGTGTGGATGACATATGTTAAATCTCGTCCACTTTGCTTCTACTGTGCTCTGCTGCGTATTTTCCGTCCACAATTCCAGAAGGAAAAAACGCAGCAATTCCGCTACGTGTGGACGAGCCCTAATAATGCTGACTTTTTTATACATTTTTTTTTGTTTTAGGTGTAGTGCTCCTTTAAATATTCTGCACTACATCTCCGCTAAATAGCTTGGAGCTGGTAGGCAAGAATGTCGGACCTGTCTGCCTCCTCATAAATTTTTCCGCATTTTACCTTGTATGCTCCTTGTAGGTTCATTGTATAGAAGTCGCCTCTTTTACTACTACACGAGCAGAAACCGTCTCACAAATCTTCAGCATTATAAAGCCAGTCCGTGGTATTGAGCAGCATTTAGTTAAATGGATGTGGATTTGTCTTCTGTCACTTTAAATAGATCATTTTGTGTTAGTAATCTGTTAATCTCCAAGATGTTTACCGCGAGCTTCAGTGCAGAGATGCCATAGTAACCACTTGATGGCCGCCTCCGGCAAAGGTGAAAGGAGAGATGGGAAGTGAGGATAAAAATCGCGCCTGATATGAAAGAAAAAAAAATCTGAAACGGACCTGCTTACTGACTGTCACTAATTCTTAACCCTTTAGGGATCAGCCTATTTTAGATCTTAATGACCAAGCAATTTTTTTTGTTTTTTCATCACTTCGGCCTTCAGAGAGCCATCACTTTTTATTTCCCCATCGATCTAGTCGTATGGCGTCTTGTTTTTTTGCGTGATGAGTTGTATTTTTCAATGGAACCGTTTTGGAATAAATATAATTTATTGATTAACTTTTATTAACTTTTTTGAGGGGGGGGGGACTGGAAAAAAAAACAATTCCGCCATTTTTTGTCGTTTTAAATTTGCGTTGTCCATCGTGCGGTGTAAATAACGTGTTACCTTTTATTCTGTGGGTCGGTAAAATTACAGCGGTTCCACGTATGTTTTCGATTTTTTTTGTTTTACTACTATGCACAATAAAAAACGCTTTCAAACTAAAATAATTTGTTTTGCATTCATTCCTGGAGCCATAACTTTTTATTTTTGCAGCACGAGATGCAGTTTTGATTAATAATATTTTGGGGTACATGGGCCTTTTTTGGGGGGCATGGAAATAAAATGTAATTCCACAATTTATTTTTTTAGTTCACTTTGCGATTTAAATAAGGTGTTAACTGTATTGTACGGATCGCGACGATACTATATAACTGTATTTTTTTTTTTTACACTTTTACAAAAAAAAAACTTTATGAAAAAAAAAATGTGCACCTTTTTTTATTTATTTTTTCATAAACCTTATTTCCCACTAATTAATAATTTTTTGGTCCATTAGGGGTCTTCACTATGCGATCTCCTGTTCGCTAGTATAATGCTTTGGAATACTCAGTATATCACAGTATTACTGCCTGTCAGTGTAAGGGGGGTATTAGACGACCGTGTGCGTTTTGTGCACGCAAAAAACGCGGCCTTTTGCGTGCGCAAAAGGCACTTAACAGCTCCGTGTGGCATCACATAGGATGTGCGGCTGCGTGATCATTATCACACTCCGTTTGGATGTTTGTAAACAGAAAAGCACGTGGTACTTTTCTGTTTTCATTAATACTTTTGACTGCTGTTGCGCGAATCACGCGCGTCCCACGGAAGTGCTTCCGTGTGGTGCGCGTGATTTTCACACAGCCATTGACTTCAATGGGTGCGTAATGCGCGAAAAACGCAGAAATATAGGACCTGTCATGAGTTTTACGCAGCGGACTCACGCTGCGCAAAAATCACTGACAGTCTGCACTGCCCCATAGACTAATATAGGTTCGTGCGAGGCGCGTGAAAAACACGCGCGTTGCACGGATGTATATCACGTTCGTGTAAATCCGCCCTAAAACTGACAGGCACTCGATTAGGACGTGCCCCTGGACAGCTGAGAACACATGTGCAGGACTTAGACTAGACCGTCGTAAAAAGTCGGTGGCCTAGCCCAAGGCCCCTTAGTGACCAGCGTAAAAAGACGTATTGGCGGTCACTAACGCATTATAAAATAAGTAATCGGTGTAATGCTTTTACATTGTTTGCTTTTGCAGATGACACATTATTGGCATATGATATTCCGTACCGACCTAATTATCAGTGCATAAATAACAATTCCCTATTAATGCTGAATTCCACCCATTACAAATGGGCTACAGTTCACTTTATAACGTGTAGGGCGGTGGTGAGGATCAGATTCCAATCCACCGCCCTGAAAATATTTCCGTAATACCATTGCATGAGTCTGCTGGTGAATATAATAAAATACATGACCATTTAAAATTCGCTGCAGCCTAAGTGTACTCAGGGATGGGACAAAGTGCTTCGGCGCCCCAATGCAAAAATGACCAATTGCTTTCCCAGTGCACAAATAATACTGCCATATTAAGCCCAAATAATAATGCCATGCAATGCTTAAATAGCCGTTCCCTGCATTGAATTCATAATACAAATTGTAAAAAAAAAATATTCCTTTAGCCAGTCGACTGCGTTATTCATGCCGACAAAACCCTTGCACGACGGGAACAAACGGAAACCATTTGTACCGGATCAATGAAATCATTGAAATCAATCAATCAAATCGTTTGTTTGAGTCTGGGTTCCGTTCATGGGTTCCCCTGACAAAGCTTAGACGAAACGCCGGAACGGAGCCCGGACGCAGATGTGACCGAAGCCTAAAACATTTTTTAATGTGGTAATACGAGAGCTCGTTGACCGATGGACAAAGTGTATTGACAAGCAGGAGATTATGTTGAAAAATTATTTGTCTTTTTTGAAAGTTGATTAGAATATTTTGAAAGAAATATAATGTATAAGATAATTTTTTGGCTCCCTGCTTGTTTAATGGGTCAGTAGAAAGTTGACATTTACCTACTGAACCAAGTAGTTAGGGAGTTGATGCTATCATGGGGTCAACAAGGAGTTAACACTTTCCTTTAGGTCTCATAAACATGCGCACGGAGCCTGCACATCGGTAAACTTACTCCCTATAGTTCCATATCCATGTGTCACCAAATGGTGCCTTTGTGTACAGTGGGTGGCTGTCCGTGTGACAGAAATGCTAATCTACGTCTGCAGGTATAGATCCGCGCCATAACTTATGCCAGTTTCTGTCGAAAGTTATGGTGAATCTGTCATGCCATTGGAGGCTCAACCTCCTGCTAAATCCCACCACCTTTTCTTGGCGATTTCAGAAAGTAGACAAATCTTTTTAATTTGTGAATTTTTTTTTTTTTTACACCAGAACACTATTGTAAACAATTTAATATATTCACATTGTCAGGGCCCCAAGATTGCAGCTTTTGACTCAATCAAAGGCTGACACATTTAAGTCCAGGCTATGTAAATTTACCTTTCCCTGGGCCCAGGGATCAAAAGGTTGCCAGTTGGGCATCACTAGTCTATAGGTAACAGTGGGGCATATCTATTAAAGGTGCTTTCTAATGAAGACAACCCCTGTCCATATGCCCTATTAGGACATATGATTGTCATAGAAGGGGAAGGGGTTCCCCGCTCGGACCACCTTCTATGTGATAGAACAGAGGGCATTATACAATGATATTTACATGGCTGGGAGGGGCTACAACCCCTTTAATATATTATAAGCTATAAAATGGCTCATGTGGCACTTTCCATATTTCTCAGAGAGCTGCACCAGTTTCTAAGACTTCTAATGTATTATATCTGGAGGAGATCTACCAGATGTAAAGTTTGCTTCCGTATCAAAATAGTCCTTAATGCAAGAAACCTTTGTTATGAACCATGGGACATTTTGTCAAGATGACAGTTGTTAGTCCTCTCCAAAAGCCGTCGTAAAGAAAATATGAAGACATCTGCCCCATTATACTTGGTCTAGATTTCAGCCGAAATACTGTAAATCTTATTTTTGACCACTAGAGGGCATTCTATAACTTTGTCTTACATTAAAGATAAACAATGTTATTTTGTCCTATAAGAGCAGTCTTCTAAAAATGTGTTGGTTTATAATTCATGTGCCTGTAAGGCATTATGGTCTCCGATAATTGGTATGTCATGGATGCAGTGCTGTTTTCTTTGAAATATGCGTAACCCAACAAACTATTTATGAGGGGGAAAAAATCATGTATATTAGAAGTTTTGATGATCTAAGAAATTTTTGTTCCGAAATTTTTTTTTAATTTTAAAGGGTGGGAATGTGTGTGCCAATACTTGGTGTCACCTTGATTTTATGAAGCTGGTTCAGCACCTGGCACCACAAGAAAGGAGCAAATGAACCCGGCGCCAGTGACAAATATTGATGTTGCTACAAATTATTTTCTTACACCATATTTTCATGAAATTATTCTGACCAATAAATTATTTATAACATTTTCTTAGAGCAAAATGTAACTTTTATCATCAGTGAAGGCCCCTGAGTAACCCAGTGTTTTACTGCCCAGCTCTATGAGTAATACAAAAATGAGCACATTTTCCTTTTCCATTTGTCATCCTCACAGGAGAAGTTTTTCGCTGCCTCGAGGACATATTGTTTATAGACTATTGATTACAACATAAGAGACATACATTTATGTTGTAGTCCAATGAAGGAATACGAACACAATTCAAGGTGCCACAAGCTGCGCTTTTTACATTTGCAATTTTTTGTTTTTTTTAAAAGGGATCTCTAAATTCTGTAAAATATACTTGTTAAATTGAATTTAGTAGTTTACATGATTACATTTTAGGACTGTCTCGTGAAAGATAAAGCTGGCGGTTTTAAAAATGATTCAAAATATCTGAAGTCTTCTTACTTTTGATCTGTATTGGAGCCATTTTAGTCAATAAAGTAAACTGAAACCTACACGGGTACTCGAAAAATATCCCAAGGCTATACTCCCTTAAAATACAAATCCTACAAAAATTGAAAGAACTAATACGAATTCTATACATAAATGCAATCATGTAATTAAAAAAAAAACAATAGAATGCACATTAAAAAGCTGTAATTCAATGGAAAAAATGTTAAAGATAAAGTCTATTAAGGGTATGTTCACACGAGGGCGTCCGTAACGGCTGAAATTACGGGGATGTTTCAGCCTGAAAACATCCCCGTAATTTCAGTCGTACCGGCATGTGCAGGCGCTTGAACGCCGCGTCAATTACGGCCGTAATTAGCGCTGCTATTCATTGGAGTCAATGAATAACGGCTCCAATTACGGCCAAAGAAGTGACAGGTCACTTCTTTGACGCGGGCGTCTATTTACGCGCCGTCATTTTACAGCGGCGCGTAAATTACGCCTCGTGTGAACAGACAAACGTCTGCCCATTGCTTTCAATGGGCAGATGTTTGTCAGCGCTATTGAGGCGCTATTTTCGGACGTAATTTGGGGCAAATACGCCCGAATTACGTCCGTAATTAGTGCGTGTGAACATACCCTAACAGTCACCAGGCACAAAGAGCAATTCCCCTAAAAGACTATACAATGGGGCAGATTTACGACTTTGTCTGGGTCTAGAAAGCGTAAAAAAATGCACAAAATTTTGGCACAAAAAAGCACAGCTTTGTGCAGTTTTGATGTTTGCACCTCGTTAGACACTTTTTAACAGCATTCTGAAAAGTGGGTGTGGCTTAGCGGGAAATGGGTAGGGTTTCTCAGAAAGGGGTCTGGCTTAAATTCACCAATGTGCACAAAAAACGGTGTAAATAAATTGCTACACAATTCTGGTGCAAATAAGCCAAAGAAAAAGTAGTAAAAGGAAGAGAAAATAGTCTAACAGGTCATGCAGCATGCATCACTGTGATAAATATGGTGCCTTTTGTGACTGCATGGTCTAAGTTCATGCAGTGCCAGTTCATATGAAAAGCTCAAAGACCAGTAGGGCAATAAAGTGCCATGTGCAAGACACATCAATACACAAAGACAGGTTAATGATTCATAAACTAAACTCGGTGCCAGACATTGCAGAAAGTACGAGTACAAAACCCATAACATCATAGATCATGAATTGCCTGGGACCAGACAGACCACAGAAACCCAAGGCACATTTTGCATGTACCTTTTTTTAAGGGGAGTTAAACTGGTTTGATCTGATCCTACAATCAAACTTATGTCCATCTGATGTCTACTTCTTGCTAAACTTTAATAAATATAATTTGAAAAACATTTCCTTCATAAGCGCCAGCCACAGGAGCTTCCATAAGCCCCAATTAGTCTGATCCTAAAACTATACTTCCTTGCACCTGACCCTGCTTCTTGGTAACCTACTTCACCCCTTCTTAGACCGTCCATTGTCTTTTAACAGTGGGCGGTGCAGGTCCCAAGTCTACAGCGACGTCTTTTGGCTTCACTAGAAAAGGATTGTGAGTGCTCATTCTCTAAGCGGGAGCTGTTACTGTCAGCTAATGTATGTAAAGCAGCTCCCCGAATATGGTCAGGATTGGCATTAACGTCGACTCCACCCATTTTACCATTTGATAGTTGCGGTCAGTGACCGCAGCATGATCAAAGGGGACTGCCACCTTCGATCGCGTCACCGGGTTGCCCGGTGACCCGATCGGAAACTAGAGAAACTAGGGGAATTGCCTGCAGTCACCCCTGGGGACTTAGACCTCATGCACAAGACCGTAGCCATGTACACGGCCGTGACACCCGCGAGCCGACACCCGCGAGCCGCATGCAAATCGCGGGCCGTGCACATGGCCGCGTCCATTATTTCCTATGAGCCTGGACCAGAGAACACGGCCGTAATAAGACATGTCCGTTGTTTCTGCGGTCCAGGCTCCTGGACCATGCACGGACCGTGGAAACCACGGTCGTGTGCATGGACCCATAGGAATGAATGGGGCCACAATTCTCCTGTGGATTTTCAGGGGAATTGTGGCCGCAAAAGCACGTTCATGTGCATGGGGCCTTAGAAAGGACCCCAGGTATGATTGCTCAGTATGCCTGATGTTAGGGCAAACTGTGTACCCCTAAATTGCACAGGACATTTTTTAAATTTTTCCGCATAAAGCAAAGCCTTTATATTGACACTTCAATGAAAAAATAATTGCGTCCCTAATTGCGTCCCCTCAAGCCGCAGGCGCCATAGCAGCCGCTATGGCTGCTACAGTGGTAGTTACGCGACTGATGAGATATATATATCTCCATATATTATATATAGGCATAACATTATACTCTCCCTATTTATAATGCTGCATTACTAGTTCAGTTATCAGACCCATCTCCAGTAATACTCTTCAATACGAAATAGAATGATGCCCAACTTGCACTCCATCAGTACTTTACCTGGGGCCAGGGCCGCCATAAGGGGCCCGACCACATGGCTGAAAAAAATGGGCCTATCTATCTAAGTATCTATCATTTCCGTTTGTCTCCATCCTGTAGGGTTTCTGTTTTTTTGGCGGAAACAGTAGCGCAGTCGGCTGCGCTATTGATTCCGTCCAAAAAACTGAAACCTTACAGAACGGAGACAAACCGAAACCATTTGCAACGGAAACAATACCATTGAAATCAATGGTAATGCAAACGGAAGCTATGGTTTCCGTTTGCCTTTCGGTTGATAGGTTCCTCAGATCTTGGGGAACCCATCAATGGAACCTGACGCAGATGTGAACACACCCTTACCGTATCAATAATGCAGTCAATTCAGAGGGCGATGTGCACAGAACTGCATCGCTGATTTCTAGCGTGTCCAGGAGTGTTGCAAGACCCAAAGCATATGTCCCCCCTCTCCCACCAAAAAATGATCTATATACAGTATACAGTTATTAAATCATACCACTATACCAGATGAAATAATACCCCCATACTGTTACTGAATAATACCTCCGCACCATATTTACATATTGACTGACTAAAACCCCTATACTGTTACCAAATAATACCTCCACACCATAACCACACACTGTTACTGAATAATACTGCCACACCATAACCACATAGTGACTGAATAATACCCCCATACTTTTACTGAATGAAAACCACTATACAAAGACTAATATTACCACCATGTAGTGACAATATAGTGGTAGATACCAGTTATACACAGGAGCTCTGCAGATGATATAAGTGATTTCAGCACATTTATATCTAGTGACCCACAGGTGATGTTCTCTCTTATTAGAGTCGTTCACTTTCCCTTTATTCTCCATCTGGCCCAGACCACTGTGATGACTTATTCCAGCCGCGACTCGTCTCTGCAGAATTTGACACAGACATGTTGGTTTCTCAATATTCAAGCACCCACTGCACCTATACCCCATCCTCTAAACAAACTTGTAATCCACAGTGCCCTAGATGGTAATAATGATCCCTCAGTACTCGACACAATAAAAGTGCCCCATCAGTAACTGTGCCCCCACAGCAGTAATGCCCCCTTTATGCCCCCTGTAGATAGCACCACACACAGCCCCCTGTAGATGCCCCAGAGGAAGCTGGAAGGGCAAAACCCAGGGTCGGGTTGCATTATTTGGCGTGTTACAAGAGCTTATCTTATGCTTTTATCTATATCTGTTTTTGTAAGTATGGAATAAACTCGTGGAATTTGTAGTTTCCCAAAGGTAGTGCACTATTTCCTTTTTCTCCCTTGCTGGAGATTTAGAATATATAAAGTGTCAGACAGCACCCCTTGTATATACTGCCACACCCCCTCCCTTGCATATAGTGCTACCCCCCATATATTTCCACACAGCCCCCCTTCCTTGTATATAGTGACACACAGCCCCCCTTGTATACTATATAGTGCTACACAGCACCCCTCCCTTGTATATGGGGCCACACATCGCCCCCTTGTATATAGTGCCACACCCCCTCCCTTGTATATAGTGCCACAATGCCCTACCCATGTATATAGACACAACCCCCTCCCTTATATATAGTGCCACAATGCCCTACCCTTGTATATAGAGACAGCCCCCCTCCCTTGAATATAGTGTCACACAGCCCCCTCCCTTGTATATAGTGGCACAATGCCCTCCCCTCCTTGTATATAGTGCCACACAGCCCACCTTGTATATAGTGCCACACAGCCCCACTCATTGTATATAGTGCTGCACAGCAATCCCCCCCTGTATATTGCCACACAGCCCCCTTCCCTTGTGCCACACAGAACCCCTTTTGTATATAGTACTACACAGGCCCCCTCCCTTGTATATAGTGCCACGCAGAACCCCCCCTTGTATATAGTGCCACACAGTGCCCTATCCTTGTATATAGTGCCATACAGCGCCCCCCCCTTGTTTATAGTGCTACACAGCAATATGCACCCTGTATATTGTCACCAAAAAATAAATAAGAAAATTTGTACTTACCTTGCCCCATTCCCGCGTCGGACGGAGCGATGCACAGCCTCCGGGCGGGACGCATGCGCAGACCTCATCACGCCGGCCTGCGCAGGGATTTTTCCCAGCGCCTTATAGGCTGCAGGCCTAATGTGGCCCGCAGCCTTTAATGTTCATTTGTATCTGCGTCATCGGGCATGAGGGGGCCTGTGCCGCCCGGCCCATAAATATTATGGGCTGGGAGGCGCGGGCCCCGTAGAAGCCGCGGGCTCGGGTCCCTAAGAGGATGGGGGTCCAGGGCAATTGCCCAGTTTGCCCCCCTAACGCCGGCCCTATATCTATCTATCTATCTATCTATCTATCTATCTATCTATCTATCTATCTATCCATACAAGAAAAAAACGTTTGCAGCATTCCAGCAATGTCCAGTAAAAAATATGTGGTTTTATTTGCCCATGTTTAGAGTCAAGCATAGGCTCTAAACATGGGCAAATAAAACCACAGATTTTATCTATCTCATATCTATCTATCTATCTATCTATCTATCTATCTATCTATCTATCTATCTATCTATCTATCTCATATCTTGCTATCTCATATCTTGCTATCTATCCGTCCATCTATCTATCTATCTCATATATATTGATATATAGTATAGATCTAGGCTGGGGGCTACATGAAGACTTTGGTCACAAAACAGGTCCCATGGCCAAAAATCGCATTGTTCAGTAGCCTCCATCACAAGTAAAATGACTGCGACCACATTCACTGTCATTACTTGCCATGTACGCTACAGAACATAGAAAGCTTTGGCCGTGCGACCTGTGATGCAGCCCAAGTCGCCGTGTAGCCCCAGCCTAAAACGATACTATATATAAATATATATGAGATAGATAGATATGAGATGGATACATGGATTGATTGATAGATAGATAGATAGATAGATAGATAGCAGGAAAACAAGACCAAAACTAAAAAAACACAAGACCAAATGCATGTAGGTTGAAAGAGTAATAGAAGAACAATTTGCTTTTAAATTGGCACATGGCTAAAACTCTCCTATTTTCGGTGCGGATTGCGCACTGAAAATTCACTACAAGTTACAATATAACTCATGTGAATGGGGTTTACCTTTTTTTTGAAGGATGAAATAGCATAGTAGATTCTGCTATTCCATCCTGAGAGATCCCACAAAGAAAACATATACCGCTCCGGACAACACTATATGGACAGTAATGTCAGGAGCTTCCCAATGCTGGAGTCCCCAGGCAGAGCATCGCAATTGCTCTGCCCTTGGGGAAGCTCCTGACATCACTGTCCAAATATGGACATCAGGAACAGCGCCAGAGTCACTGGGCAGAGCGCTAGTAGAAGCTCCGTGGACTCCAGCCCTGGGAAAGCATAACGTACAAACGTGAGCGCACCATTTTCCGTGGCCAACCCTTGGTAATGGAGGGGGGCTCAGACTCCTTGGCTGTATGGGGCCCAGAAATTCCTGATGGCAGGCCTGCCTGTGGCCCTGGTAAATTTATTTTTCCAACAGGAAATATATTATTGGCTTAAATGGAATACTTGAAGAACCGCATTCTGTTTTCACACATGGCGGCATTACTCAAAAGACAATTTATGAAAGCAGAGGAGTCACCCATTACAGCGAGCCTTATCTGCTTGTACTATCGCTCGTATAGACAAATGGAAGCTGGAATGTGTTTGGTTTCTTAATGGTTTGCTCTAGTTTTTATAAATATGCCCGTTGTGTAGTTGGTTGGTATGGCAGTTAAAAGGTTAAAGTATTATGGCCTCTGGAACGTACAGCGGCTCAGTGTCTCGCGGTGGGAAGGCGCGTTGTGTTTCCGCAGTATGACATTGTTTACTCTAATGAGCTGCTAATGGGATATAATTGCTGTGCCGTGGTAAAAGGCGTGACAATTAATGTGGATGCTGTTACAATCATCCTGTGACTGGAGTGCTTAGTAATGACTTCTAGGACACTTAGCAGGAGCAGTGAGCTGCACGCTCCCAAATCACAAATACCGAGTGCCAATATACCTCACTGTACAGACAGCGGGACAAGAGGACAATTTATAAAACTTGAACTCTCTCCGTTTAGTTTGCACATAGAAATGTGTACTCCTTACAGCACATAAAAAGCCGGGGTGAGCCAGATAAAACCAGTAATACATTTCTTTGAGAATCTTTGTGGACTAATAACAGCAGGAATTACAACAGGTACGTGGCAGCTACTGAGGTGCAGTGTGTGTCTCAATCCAGCCCCACACATAAAAACACTGTTCCCTTTAGTTCACAGAGTCTTTTGGTTCTGTTTTTGATGTGGAAACCGTGTCGAAAACAGAGCCAGAAACCAGCCGAAATCGCCTCCCATTGATTTTAGGGGAAAAAAGGAGCGTCATGCTCTTTCTTCCCGCATTTCCATCTCTGACCTCTCATTGACATCAATGGGAAGCAGAGAAAGCATTTTTTCGTGTGTTTTTTGCCTGCGGCACTCAATGGCCTGGTAAAACGCTGCAAAAAACGCGCCTGACGAAATTCTGAGGCAGATTTTTCTGCCTGCAAAAACCTCTGTGTGAACAGACAGGCGATCCAAAGCAGCAGCAAATAAATATTGTTGTATAGTGCCCAAATAAGTAGCCATACAGCAGCCAGATGGATGGTGCCACATAGCGTCCCAATAAGTAGTTTTATACAGTGTCCGGGAAAGTAGTTTTGGTGGTCTATAGCAATGAAAATGTTATGTCAGCATCCATTGTGGTCTAGAGCAATATAGGGGTTAATGTCTGCACATCCTTGGTGGTCTAGGGCAGATAAAGGGTTACTGCCAGGATCCCTGGTGGTCTATATTGCTGTAGGTCTACGATAAAGATATTACTATTTAACATCTGTTGTCCGGTGGGTTACTCACCTCTTTTGGCTCCTGCGTAGCTCTGTAGTAGACCTTCAGGGATACAGACATTAACCCGTTCATTGCCCTTGACTGTTCTGACACTGCTTAGAGTCAACGTCCTGATGCTGCTTAGAGTCAAGACCTTTTGAGATTTGCTGCTCCAAGTCTTCATCAGGGACACCTACAAGGAAGTTTGGCTGGCACTGCAGTAGACTCATAGGTTGGAGCAGAACTATGTAGTAGCAGGAGAATAAGGCTCTATTCATACAACCATCACACGTCTGTTTTCAGAACAATGAAGTTCTATGGATATATTTATTGGTTAAAGGGAATGTATCATCAGAAAATAACATATTATTTAATGCAAGTTTTTATTACAATCATTTTTTCAAAACATTTTAGTGCTTTTTTAAATATATTTTTATTCACTAAAAGTGTAACTAAACGTTTGACAAACTTCTGACATGGCAGACGTTTTGATTGGTGGGGGTCCGAGCACTAAGGCTCCCCACCAATCGCTAAAATGAAGCGACAGAAGTACTCGTATGAGCACTCAGCCGCTTCATGTCTGTTCGAGTTTTTCCGGAAATCAATGTATCAGAGTACGGGCTCAATAGAAAGTCTATGAGTCGCACTCGCACGAGCACTTCTGCCGCTTTGTTTTAGCGATTGGTGAGGGTTTCCCTGCTCAGACCCCCACCAATGAAAACTTCTGCCATGTCACTATGACATGTCAGAAGTTTGTCAAATGTTTAGTTACCCTTTAAAAGTTTTCACACTGGCCACTAGAGCAGTCACTATGAGGTCCTGTTTTTGCAGCTCACTTGTCAGCTTTGCAGTATAAACAGGCACAGGATGAGCAGAGCGATCGAATTATCATTAGAGGGTGGGCGCGTTAATAACTGCTCTATTGTACTGCTAAAGGTTTATATAGAATAAGGGATTCACACGCGGCAGATACACCTGCTACAGAAATAACCATATTAAGATGAATGGAACTGAAAGGAAATTTCTGCAACAAAATCTGCCACATGTGAATCCCACCCTGTGTGTCCGGATTTTTGGCCTGTAACGAGTGCCGATCGACAATATAACAAGCAGATCAGCATTCATTTAGCTCATTTACAATCATCGGAACTGTATGTGACCGAGCAATCGTTAGTGCAATCGTTCAGGCACATGCAGTTTCACTATTGTCGGCAGCACATCACCGTTTACACAGGGAGAAGTGCTGCCCACAACCAATGATTTTAATGCCCGCATAAACTTTGCGACAGCTGACAAACAAACATTTGCTCGTTTGTCATGTGATTGCTGGAAATCTTTATTTTTTATCTTATCTTTACAAAAATTGGTATAAATGTTATATAAAATGCCATATAATGCCTTATTTAATTGCCCCCACAAACCATTATCTTTAGTTCAGAAGCAAAGCTATTTCAAGTAGGCAAAGAACACAAAAGAGAAATAGCAAACACATCAAATATTTTGCATAGCTGCAGTCCAGACATCAATGAGGCCCTTTGAGAAGTAAAGTGGTGGTGGTGGTGGTGGTGGTATAGTTACAGAGATGATGTGTATAGTAGAAGTAGTGGTGTCACTGGAAGGGCCAACAAGAGATGACAGAAAAGCTGGAGCAAGGACACCAAGGAATCCCATGGACACGTTGAGAAACACCAAGGAAATAGGAGAATATATGTACTCAGTAGGGTTATGTTTAACGTCCACAGCCGCGCACCGTCGTGCCTATCTGCCCCCCGACGGCCGCGGCCATGGATAAGTGAGTGCCGGGCGGCATCTCCCTCCTGAGAGACGCCGGCACTCACTTCCGCATCACTGCACTAGTTCCCGTAGGGTGCGCGGGCTCGCACCCAGCCTTAAAGGGCCAGTACACACACATGAGGAAAATCTGTAATTAGCCTATGATCACCCTGGACTATAAAAAGGGCTCTGCCCTTTCATTCATTCATTGACTGAGCGTTGTTGTGTTTACCCGTGTTAGTCTTGCAAATGGCTCCTTAGTGTTATCCTGTTCCCAGTGTTCCCGTACCTGCTACCTATATCCTGTATCCCGTGCTACCGTTGTTCCTGTGCCTTAGATAGTTGGAGTCGTGTTGTGCCACTAGTCACGCCTGCTGTGTTACACCACTCCTGGTGTCTGCTGCCAAGGTCCCATCTGAGCCCAGCCGTTACTATTGCCTGAACTGCTATGGGTAACCTTGTGCTTGGACTATATAGACGTTTAGTTGGTACACTGTTTGGCCAGCTGCTATCCCACTACAGCGGTATGGCCCAGTGGGTCCACATACCCACAGATCGTGACATTATGTAGATCCAGGTGAATGGTAATCATGTTCAACTGCCTATGGACTTCTTCTTCCCCTATGAGCAGAGGTACATCATCCTTCGGGCGGTGCCTTCACTGACGGAATTCCCTTGTAAGTTGTTTTTCATAGTAAATTTGAGACCTATTTCATTGGCTGTGGTGCCGAAAACAAATGCCTGTCTATTCAGAAGGGCCAATACAACATGTTCCTGATAATGCAGTCACCTGAGGTCCATGTTGCACAAAATCTACAGTCTTTTTAGAACCTCCCCATATTATTTACATAAATGTTGAATCTAGTTAGAATTAGTGGCATCTATGACATTTCCATGACTGTAAAATGCTTTGTAGAGTTTCCATGGAAGACTACCTTATATTGTATTATATATTGTTTTCGAAATAAGCTATGACGTAGGGCATTCAATACCAGCAGGCATCGTGGTAGTAATTTCAGGGTGCGCACTGCATAGTCAATTTGTACCATGCATGGATTTAATTACAGAAGTAATCACTTCATTTCCAGGAAGGATAGGATCTTTTCTGTTTTTTTTCTATTTATTTTATATACTTATGGTTTGAAAGTCAAGTTATAAATTGCATTTCTTGACGCCTCCGGGCAGTCCCCTCCTGCTGTTAGTTGATATTTTTAATGTGCCTGATGTAACATAGCCTGAGAACATCAAATTAGACATAGCCTTGCCTTTCATCACACAATCTGCAGCTGTCAGTGTTATGTTTGCATCTGTGCAGACTGGCAGAATGGATTGTCTTAACTTCACAGGATTCTTTCTGAGCATTTGTCGACAGTACCTAACTGGTCCAACCCTCCCCGCAAATGGTAGAAACCTTCATACAATAAGGTAACTTGCTAAGGTAGAGGGAGGACAGTCCTTGCTTTCTGTAAAGTGCTTTGAACTGTATTCTTCTTGGTCATCTGACCATTCACAAATCTATGACCTTAAAGAAACAGAAAATAAAGAACCCCTTCAAACTTTATTTATTTAACCTGCTGAAGAATTAATGGCCATTTACACTGGCCAAAAATGGTTATAATTTACTTGTTTGAGGGATCATAATGAGTTGTCCCTGACTCCCCCATACACATGCACTCTTGGCTGAGCCGAGCGTGCATACGTTCTCAATAGGGAGAAAGGGAGGACTCCTCTGGCTTATCTCCGTCCTAACAAAAGGATCGGGCATGTTGGAATACAACATGCCCGACCCTTCTCTCCCCTGACATCTGCCATCGAGCAAGAGTTGGGACACCGCCATACACATTAAATGGTCAGCCGGTCCTGCCGAAATTGGCTGGTTTGGCCAACATACTGTACATCTAATGGGTATGGCCATTATAAATGGCAAATCGGACTCAGTGTGAAGGCGCACCCCCAATAGCACCCCGGGGCATTTTTTACCCATGTTGGGGTGTATTTACATTTGCTGGGTTTGTGGTGTTTTTTTGCTGTGATATGTGTAAAATTACATAAAAAATCACCCCAAATCTGGCATGTGGAAATACACCCTGAATCCGGATGGTGGTCCTCTCCATCAGCTGCAAGAATGGTTCTGAGCGAAATGGCCATCAGATTCCTCTAAAGGACTTTTTAAACCAACAATTATTTGTCAGCGGTTTGAAAAGTCTTTCCATGTAAACAAGCCTTAAATGCTATGTCCATATTCGTAATAATTTTATTAACATTTCCCCAATGTATCTGACATAAAAAAATTAAGCAACTTTGCAAATAGTCAATTAAATGTCCTGCTGTTTTGTTACTGTATCTCCAATGTAGAACTGTGTATCTCCACGGTAACAGACAACAAACATACAAACAAACAAACAAACAAACAAACCAACCAACCAACCAACCAACCAACCCTGTGTAGTCTGATCCTGCAGTCACAGTCCCTTATAACTATCCCCTACTTCTCCCCAACTCATATTAGGTACATTAGCAAGAAGTAGGGGACAGATGGAATGATGTACAGTATAAATATTCTTTATTTTACTATTTTATGTTAGTTTTACAATCTTTAGAGACTTGAGGTGATTTGTCCATACAATTTAAAGGTTAAATCCTTTATCAACTTTTTGTAAATATATTCTAACAAACTAAGGCTGTGTTCACATCTGCAGTAATAACTCCGTAGGAGCCCCTGGCGCATGCAGCGCTTTTTTGTTGGGTAAAATGACGCAAACCACAATGAAGAATCAAAAGAACCCATTAAAGTCCATGGGTTCCGTTGGGCGCTATTGGTGTTCGTCATGTGATGGATACAGAATTTCCGTTTTTTTTGTTTTTTTTGCTTCTATGACGGGACAGAAAACGTAAGTAGCAAGGCAGATGTGCACATTGTCTAAGCATGGTCTAAATAGAGGAAGATTAATTATGTATGTACACAAGGGGGTACAAAGCTAGTCTTGTAGACCCAGACCAAATACATAATTCAGACCCCGGATCAGACTCCAAAATGTAATTGGATTAATTCAATAGATATATTCCGTTTAGAAACAAAACAAACTGGTGGTATAGTTCTGGGGGGAGTGATAACCCCAACAGCTCCCCACACAATATCCTCCCTAGCATTTGCAGGACTGTGCCCCGGAACAACATTTTTACTGGATTTCCCTAAAAAATTAGGGACAGTTCAGGCAAACTCAGGACTGTATTCAACTATGTATCGTTAGCTGACCGTAACATTGTCATCACATGACTTCAGCTATAAATAAACATTGGAGTAACCAGAAGGGTATGGCAAAATGTTATTGCCTAATAAATGCTATGAAGATTGGAGTTGTATATGTGACGCGGCATCATCAGGCTTTGGGATCTGGGACGTGTGCTCTGGGTTACAGGCATAGTAGTACACAAATATTTTATAGCCACCACTGCTTTAAAAAAAATAATAATCTAAATTAAGAGGCACACGGTACATCTACTGTTTGGCCACTCGGACATAGACAACAAAATAGACAGCACATAGTAAGAAGCGAACTGCAGGTAGTGTCTCTTCTCGTGACCATTGACAGCACATATTAGAGTGATGGTGTTAGGGTCAGACATATATATATATATATATATATATATATATATATATATATATAAAAAATAAAAGAGTGAAGGTCGTGATTGTTGTGACTTGTAGTGTCAGAATATTATTAGATCTAATAATAATGTGTCAGTCTCAATCTGTCGTTTTTTGCCAGGGTTTTCGCAACGCCAGTAAATGTTCCCTCTATCGTTAGTCCCTCTATCTATTCAGTATGTGGTAAGCCTCAGTAGGTATCACTATACCTGACAGGGGTCTGGTAGCGGCTTATTCTCCTTTCTCAATTGAAGGCGAGCATGCATATTTACGGTGGAGTCTAAAGTATACGCTTAATAGCGTTTCTGTACTTTATTGGTGTCCCAAATCAAGTGTAACATTTTAGCATGTATGTATGACCAATATTGGAGATTTATTTGACTATATTTGTGTTATTTTGATGGAAAACAGGTGAAACCCTATTTCAGGCGTACAGATAATTGCTTAATTAGGAAAGAAAAATGTATATTTAAGTGGCTTAAGTAAACCACTTACTATATTTACACGTGAGGCACATCAGAAGTTTGATAGAGTAATCTTTTCTCCAAATGCTCTCAACGTCTCCTAAAGTACCGAGACACAGATAAATAAACCCTTCAAAAATATTCCACTGCAACCGAAAGTAATGGAATTCCTTCTAAAATAAACTGCAGACAACTTGCAACAATACCTGCGCTGATGAGTTGTTTGACTGGGAACAAGATAAACGTGACAGAGTAGAAAACATCTGAGAATATAAATAAAATGAATAAAATGTATTAAATCACTACATGCTAAGCAGAATATGCACCCATTATGTTCTAGGAGACATAATGTAAACAGGATACAAAAAAAAAACAACACATATTACCATTGCAAATTATCTTTGCTGGAAGAAGCATAACCACAAAACTGCAAAAACTTATTTTAAGGTTTGGGAAAAGTTGGATTTTCTTTACAGGAGAGCCTATGTAGAAATATTCCAAGGGGAATTACAAGCAAGCACTGGCCTTAGGTTTGATGGCATCCTGTGCAATGCCCCAACCAACAAATGCACACCATTCAGCCATAACATTAAAACCACCTGCCTAATATTGTATAGGTCCTACTTGTGCCGCTAATACAAATTTGACCCGTTGAGGCATGGACTCCACAAGACGTCTGAAGGTGTCCAATGGTATCTGCCACCAATATGTTAACGTTAGCGAGAGATCCTTTAAGTCCTGTAAATTGCGCAGTGGGACCTCCATGGATCAGACTTATTTTTCCAGCACATCCCACAGATGCCTGTTTGGATTGAGATCTAGGAAAATTTGGAGACCAAGTCAACACCTTGTACTTTTTTTATATTCCTTAAGTCTGTTACATTTTTCACAAGAGTGTGGATTCTCTAGGCTGTAATCTATTTGGCGCTGGCTAGACTAGAGTGTGGAGTCTAAGGAAACCCGCAATTCTTTATTCTTCATTGCGGTCCCCAGATGAATAGTCACCGATTGGCAGTTGTCAAGTAATGTTCCCTCTAAGTCTTGGCAACTCCTGAGCGGGGCAGGTTGGGAGCAGGGCAAGTCTCCATCAATGGTGGGCGACCCGATGACCAAAAGTAATACCCCCAGTAAACGCTAATATAGCGACTAAATAAGAGAATAAGAAAACTTATTTTAAATTAGTTTTAATCACTTTTTTAAATACTGTAATATTAGAAGTACACCAATAAACTAGACAGTTATAAACACCAATTATAGCCATCAATGAAAGAATCCGTCATCTCACCACTGTCCCTATAGATAGCGCCACACAGACCCCCGGTAGAGAACGCCACACAAACCCCCCTGTAGATAATGCCACACAGATCCCCCTGTAGATGGTGTCACACAGCCCCTGTAGATCGTGCCACACACATCCCCCCTGTAGATAGCGTCACACAGTCCCCCCTGTAGATAGCGTCACACAGACCCCTGTAGATAGTGCCACACAGACCCCCCTGTAGGTAGTGCCACACAGACCCCTGTAGATAGTGCCACACCTTCCCCCCTGTAGATAGTGCCACATAGACCCCCTGTAGATAGTGCCACACAGACCCCCCTGTAGGTAGTGCCACAGACCCCCTGTAGATAGTGCTACACAGACCCCCCTGTAGATAGTGCCACACAGCCCCCTGTAGATAGTGCCACACATCTCCCTGTAGGTAGTGCCACAGACCCCCTGTAGATAGAGCTACACAGACCCCCCTGTAGATAGTGCCACACAGCCCCCCTGTAGATAGTGCCACACATCTCCCTGTAGGTAGTGCCACAGACCCCCTGTAGATAGAGCTACACAGACCCCCCTGTAGATAGTGCCACACAGCCCCCCTGTAGATAGTGCCACACATCTCCCTGTAGGTAGTGCCACAGACCCCCTGTAGATAGAGCTACACAGACCCCCCTGTAGATAGTGCCACACAGCCCCCCTGTAGATAGTGCCACACAGCCCCCTGTAGATAGTGCCATTGACCTTAATATCCCAACACAGATGGACTCCAGTGTGCCTACCACAACTGCCCTCCAGAGTGCCAGCCTTAAATGCCCCCAAATTGCTAGCCTCAGGACCCTGAAAGTGCTGAGAACCTTTATCTCCTCTGCCAGGCTAGACTTCTAACTGTGCCTGACATGCAACGCTCACATATACACTACTCAGTATCTGACGTTAACATTGATATCAGTTAGGCCAGTTTTACATGAGTGCGATATATTTGCGTTTCTGTGCCTGTTTTACGGGCGCAATTTTCAGGCCTGATGGAGGGTCTGATGACTCGGACTAGCAGCACCATAGATTTCTAAGATGCTTTAATTCAGGTCTTCGGATCTGCGTTTGGTACTGTTCTGCGAATATCATTACATTTGTAGGGCTTAATCAGTGTATAATTAAAAGATATGCAAATCCAGTATAATATTGGGGATTTACTAACAGAGCGATCGTTCAACTAGACTAGTATCGCTGTGTATACTGTACTTTATTTTATGAGAACTCTAAATCTACATTTTTCTCTTATGGGTAGAAAGTGTTAAATAGCTAAAAGAAAAGTCAAATTAGCATTGGAGTAAATGGACACACATTCCGGGAGGACAAAAATAAAGCCTATTTGATGACAATAATTAGGTCACCATTTCAATATGCTAATGCATTTTCCACAATTACATGTAATTAGCTGTGTCTGCCTTATGGGTGATTGAAGGAGCCAGGACAGAAATACTTTACTGTCGTTGGAGCAGAAAATTATTTGACAGGAAACCCAGGTTATCTTTCACCTATGAAAAAAAAAAAGGGCCCATCCCAAAAGTGCCTGAAAGACTCAGTGAATAACAGTAAGTTATATGACAGTGGACTGAGCAGTTTGAGCATTAAAAACGGTATTGCTATTATAGTTTAACCTTTCCACTGCTTGGAGGGACAACTATTCTTAAAGATGTATTAAACATATTTTAAAATATAGCTATGAGTGAAGTTTGCAACATTTGGCAAATGTAAAAATTCTATAGATTTGCCTGCAGCAAATTATGAAACTGAATGGCCAGTCAGGAGTTTTATACCATGTATGATGTGATGTATATCCAAACCTTGAAATATAAGCATATGGCTGAGTTCAAACGTCGCAGATTTTATGCCGATTTTCGGCGCAGATTTTACACTTTGCAATGCAAAAGGGTGAAATCTGCATCAAAACCGCAACAAAATCTGCGACAAATCCGCAACGTGTGAACTCAGCCTAAGTGTACATAAGTATAGGTAGCACAAAAAGTATTAACAATCCCAGACTTAAAGACATATAAAATTCCTTGCCTCCCCTATGCCCAACTCTTAAAAAAAAATTGTTTAAAATTTTTAAAAATAAATAAATATATATATATATATATATTCTTCAGTGGCATTTTTATACACTTCTATGACCACAACAAAGTTTAGCCCCCTAATATATATATTATTTTGACATCACCGCAATAGAACAATAGAGCACAGCCTAAGGCCTCATGCACCCGACTGTAAAAACACCCGATATTGCGGGTCGTAATTACGACCCGCAATAACGGGCTCATAGACTTCTGTTAGCCACGGGTACCTTCCCGTTTTCTCACGGGAAGGTGCCCGTGCCGTTAAAAAAATAGAACATGTTCTATTTTTCTATTTTACGGGCCGTGCTGCAATACTTTATAATGGCAGCACGGCTCTCAAAAGCCGTAATTACGAGCACGGTCGTGTGCATGAGGCCGTACCACACACGCAACTGTGTCATCACAGCAAAGCACAGTCTTTATATACACATACACTATTGTGACATTATGGTAATAGAGCATAAGTAACTATTCGCACACATGCTAATTTGTTATCACAATAGAACACAGACAAGAAATACATAGACACTATTGTGACACCACAATAGAGCACAACCTATGACTAAACACACACACAAAGACACACAAAACACATACACATATAATTGTGACTTCATCACAAGAGTGCAGCTTATAAACACACTATTGTGATTTCATAAATATAAAGCACATTGCATGAACCTCTTAGATGCTATTGGGAATTAGTCACAGTAGAGCACATCCTAAAAATAAATGCACAAACTATTTTGACATCACCATATTAGAGCAAAACCTATAAAATACACACAATTTATTTTGTTATAATCATAACACAACTATAAATACACAAATCAACTATTGTGAACTGGGGCAAACATACCAAATGTGCAGCCTGCGCAGTTGTTCGGGGTCTCTGTAGGTCAGGGGGGACCACTGTCACCTAAAAAGCAGCTTCCTTATGTTTATTACATTGCATGCATCGGACTGGGCTAATGAAATGGATCACAATTATTGGTAGATTATTATAGAGATTGGGGGGGGGGGATAAGTGCATGGGCCCTATATACTGTTTTTCTTAGATTAGGACTCTGTGCGGGCAGTAAAGTTCATCCACACCAAACTCACCCAACCATGCCTTTATGGACTTTGCTTTGTGCGCTGGGGCACAGTCATGCTGGAGCAGAAAAGAGCCGAACCCCAAACTGTTCCCACAAAAATGAATACTAAAGCTACAGAGCCGACTTAGAAGAGAATTATAGGTTATATAGAAATGATTTTTCACCCACTACCACCAGGTATTGCTGGTATAATAGGTGAAATGCTGGTGACAGGTTCCCTTTAATTCAATGATTAAGAGGTGTGTCCTAATACTTTTGTCCATATAGTGCGCATATATATATATATATATATATATATATATTCTGCATATTATTTGATTTTGAACTGAGATAGCATAAATCATGCTTACATATTTTGGACTATGCAGCGACTCATGCTTGTAATTGCCTTTGAAATGTGGTTAGTATCTAGTGATTTAACGAAAATGCCTACACAGGGGAATTGTACAAGTCTCAGGATTGGAAAAGTCAGCTGGACAGAAGAACTTAATTCGATTTCTCCCAGCCGTTTATCAGTAGAAGTGATGCATTATTTTGTGAGGTTACTTTATTATGTTAATATCCTCTCTGTCATGATTTGTCTGAGCTTATTTACACTTAATTACTACAGTTCTGTTGTGAATTTCAACTTGTAACTCGAGCACTAATTACGTCAGTTAATTAGTCCAATTTAGTCCAATCAGATGAGACTTATCCTGATGTATGTTTCTTATGGCCCTTATGTTATGCAAATAAATACGTAAACATGCCACTGCTATTATTATGATTGTTATTATTATTTTATCCAGCACCATCATCTTTATTAGGGCATGACCACACGTGGCGGATTTCCTCCGCAACTGTCCGCATCAATGCCGCACAGAATCTGCGTTGCAGATTCTGCTGCGGATCTGCACAAAATGTGCAGTAAATTGATGCGGACTAGCTGCTGCGGACTGCGGTAAAAGTACTTCCCTTCTCCCTATTCAGTGCAGGATAGAGAGAAGGGACAGCACTTTCCCTTGTGAAAGTCAAAGAAATTCATACTTACCGCCCGTTGTCTTGGTGACGCGTCCCTCCTTCGGCATCCAGCCCGATCTCCCTGGATGACGCGGCAGTCCATGTGACCGCTGCAGCCTGTTATTAGCCTGTGATTGGCTGCAGCCGTCACTTAGACTGAAACGTCATCCTGGGAGGCTGGACTGGAGACAGAAGCAGGGAGTTCTCGGTAAGTATGAACTTCATTTTTTTTTACAGATACATGTATATTGGGATCGGTAGTCACTGTCCCGGGTGCAGAAACAGTTACTGCCGATCGCTTAACTCTTTCAGCACCCTGGACAGTGACTATTTACTGACGTCTCCTAGCAACGCTCCCGTCATTACGGGAGCCCCATTGACTTCCTCAGTCTGGCTGTAGACCTAGAAATACATAGGTCCAGCCAGAATGAAGAAATGTCAAGTTAAAAAAGCAAGACGGATCCGCAGCACACATAACATGTGCATGACAGCTGCGGACTTCATTGCGGAAATTAGAATCTCCATTGAAGTCAATGGAGAAATTCCGCCATGAGTCCGCCACTGCTCCGCAACAGACAGAGTATGCTGCGGACACCAAATTCCGCTCCGCAGCCTATGCTCCGCAGCGGAATTTTACGCCTCGTCTAAACGAACACTGCTAAATTAAAGTGTAAGTCAATGGACAAACGGCTCCGCTGCGGATTAACGCTGCGGAGTGTCCGCAGCGGAATTTAAGTGAAATTCCGCCACGTGTGAACCCAGCCTTAGTGCCATATATTTTTCAACAAGAAGTTGCAAAAGTACATAGACACACACACACAAACAAACAAACAAACACACAAACACACGCACACACGCGACACACACACACACAAACGACACAAACACACGCACACACGCGACACACACACATGACACAAACACGCACACACGCGACACACACACACACACACACACACACACACACGACACAAACAGTAAGACAATGAAGCATACAAAACAATTATGGCATAGAAGTATGTGTAGAGGTTGTCCTACCCAAACACATTTGTAATCTGCAATTGTTGTACAATATTTCCATGTAAGCATAAATATAATAATGCAATCAAAATATGCTTTTAAATAAGACTTGAATGGAAAGAGCCAAACACAGCCGCCTGGACTGCATACATTACACGCAATCAGAGGCGTAGCTAGGGCGGGTTTAGCACAAGAGGGCGAGGGTAAAACACATCTGAGGGGGCCCCAACCAGCGTGCATCCCACAGAGCATAATGAACTCTTAGTGGCCCCCACCCAGTATAATGCCCTTATAGCTGCCCCCACACAGGATAATGCCCCTATAGCTCCCCCACACAGTATAATGCCCCTATGGTTGCCCCCACACAGAATAATTCTCCTATAGCTGCGCCACACAGCATAATAACCCCTTAGTGCCCCCACATAGTATAATGACCCATTAGAGCCCCCACAAGTATAATGCCCGGATAGGTGCCCCCATACAGAATAATGCCCTTATAGCTGTCCCCACACAGTTTAATGCTCCATAGTTGCCCCATACAATATAATCCCCCATAGCTGCACATTTTTGCATCAGTTTAGCCTCTTTGGGCATTTATTAGCCTCTTCTGGCTTTCCCCCTCTTCCCTACCTCTGGCTTTCCCCTCTCTCACTCTTATCCACCACTCGACCACTCCCATCACTCCTACTCAAATATCCACCACTCCACCACTCCCACCCGAAAATCCTACGCTCCAACTCGATTGTCCAGCACTCCCACTAGAAAATCCTGCGCTTCAACTTGATTGTTCACCACGTCCAGTAACACTTACCTGTTGTTGTTGTTGCTTCTATTGTCAAAATTAAATAATAATAAGGAATTAGAAAGAAGGGGAGAAATTAGGTTTGTCGCGTATCATAGTACAGTTGTTTAGATGTGTAGCTCTTGTATAATGCATTTTCACTCTTAACAACATAACATTATAAGTGTTTTTCTTTTCATTGTTTTGTAACACAAATCTTTGCTGTTAGAACTAAACTGGTTATTAAAACACCTGTGGGATCTTGGACCATAAATTTCAGATAAAAAGCAAAAAAAATTAATATTCACCACCGGCGAAGTCTTTTAACACAGCAGGGTTGGTGTTTTAGCTCCCGTTCCAGTGGTAACCGTTTTATAAAGTGTAATTTAACCTAATAATCTACTTTGATTGAATCGTAGCACACTGTGCACAGACCAGAATCTGTATTACTCTGCTTTTTGATGTGTTCCTTTGCTTTCTTAATCTCTGTCCTAGTTATCACTATGTGGCTTAATGTAATTAAGCATTAAAATTAAATTTGTGTTTGGTCTTGAAATAGGAAAGTTCAGTCTTTGCTGTTTTGTTCTCCCAAATCACAGAACTCCCGCTATGTCCTTATAGGTAGATTTACAAACAAGTTATCTGCTTATAAGTTACTTATTCTTTATGTTTTGTTAAGCGGCAGATAACCTTGTCTGAACTCATAGTACAAACTCCTTTACTTCAAACATAAAACAGATTTGCCAATTTTAAATTTGGCCAATTTGTAACCTATGTAGTATACCTCTAAGAAACAAATGAGATACTCCACTTCAAGTTGTTTTTGCCATGTTATTGAGATGTTAGGACATAGTATTGGTGAGACCCCCGATAATTACAATAAAGAAGATTCAGTGGCCTATGTGTGACTGAACCTCTCTCGTTTATTTCTCTAACTTGGAATCTTGCATGACTATATTTTGTAGCCATTGAAACAATAGCACATCCACAGTAGCCATGTGTTGTAGGTTGGGTTTTTATGAATAATATCAAGTTTAGTTTTTTGCGTATTACCAAGTACCCTGACCTTTCCAGTCTTCAAATATATTTGAAGAATAATCTCTTCAAAGTTAAACTCTAATTTAAGAAAAAATATTCTCCTAAATGAGCTAAGGGCCTATATACTGATGGATTAATCTATACTTAGAATATCTACTACAGCATATCTATTTGATAGAAATCTGTTCATTCATCAACAGTAACTGTGATAGGAGTTCCTACCAACCCAGTGGGAAAGCCTGTATGGAATAGTCCTTTTCATTTTATTATACAGGAAGTTCTGGTGCCTGTATGAGTGACATAAATTTATCCGCATTGACTCAAGTAGAAAAGTATGTCACCAAAGCCTATTTCAGATTTTTGCTATGCAATGGCACCAGTGTAATATATAGTGATATAACCAACATGGGAGACAGAAAACCTGGACTGCACCGCCTCTTGTTATACTTGATCTATTGCAGCTAAGCAAGATTTAAAAATATGAACATGAGGTTCTTAAACATTGCTCAGAATGCTCTTTGCCGATAATTTCCCTGTGTAAACAGGGCAGCCATCAGCAGATAAACGAGCAAACGCTCATTCATCTGCTGATTGTATCGTTTTAAGAAACTAAAATATTATCGTTGTCGGCAGCACATCTCCCTGTCTACATTATAGTAAGGTATGGGGACGACCGATCGGAATAACGAGCGCTCGTCCCCATACATGGCTTCTTGTGCCAGGAGCAAACGAGCACCAATCAACGAGCTGTCTCGCTGACTGTTGCTCATTGCACCGGATGAAATGAGCTGGTGTATTAGGGCCTTTAGTTTCTCTTGAATCCCTATAATTTATAATCTAGAGAAATAGCCCCACAAAGAACCAACTCACCTCAAACTTCGGGGCCAGCAGAGCACAGAAAATCTAATCGAAGTGGCAGAAATTGGCATATCTTTTTATTTGCATATCAAATGGACCAATTACTCTATTTACCAATAATACGCTCTAGATAGCTAGAAAGATGTAAGGGATCTGATTAAACTCTAACCCTTCTTACTTCTATCTGATATATCTGACTTATCCAAATCAGATTGAAGATCTCTTTTGTATTTACATCTAATTAAATATATATAGATTCTCCAATTTGAATATTAAAGGGATATTCCCAGGATCATAAACCTGGCCCATTGTATCCCATTTGTAAAATAAGAGGTGTTTGCAAATAATATAATTTATTCAGAATAAACTGTTTAGCTGCCATGACCCCCAAAATACCCTCTGCTAATCTGATGTTTATATCTTGTCGCTTTTTCTCTTTTTGATGCTACTAGAGATGTCCTCCAGTAGTTCCAGCTTTTCCCAGGCTAAGCATGCGTAGTATGACTCCTGGATTCCTATAGTGGTGATTTCTCCCTCTGCATTGTGACCATGCATGTGCGGTCTTGCTTTCTTCATTCTTACAGGGTGAGCATGCGCATGTGGGAACAGTCGTTTTTGAGTATCAAACAGGAGTCATGTGTCCTCCTCAGCAGAATCGTCCAGCTTAGACAGTGACTCCATGAAGCACAACGGCGGATTGGCGGACAAAAAGATAAAGGCTGCAACAGTTAGTAAGTGTTTGTGGGCATCTTCTAGGGTGTTTTGAATAAAAAGAGGGTAGAGGTGTTCCTAGAATAACGTCCTATTAATAATATAAGTTATGGCAAGTCTCGATGATCTTGAAGGTCTGATTGTTGAGAGCCCTTACAAGCACTAGAATAAAATGACTAGTTAGGCCTAGTGGCCACTTGTGGATTTATTCCCTGCAGAGCACTACTCCTGACCTGGCACTTTGCACTTCAATGAAGGTGTTTTGAAGTTCTCTGCATAGAGCCTTGTAGGGATTGGTGCCGTGCAAATAAAGTTATCAACGTGCCAATTGTATCACTTGGATTCCCACCAGTCATTAAGTTACGACATTTCCAAGCAATATACCATAACTTGGATTTGTGTTAAAAAGACAATCCTTTTCACATTGCAGCTGCGGGTCAAGCTCCTTGCACACCACAGCCATACTTCTCTGGCCAGACTTTTCCATCTAATATATGGCTCGAGTCGACCATTATGGCTCATAGAGGGGGGTCTTGAGTGGGGAAAACCCTTTTGCGATGTCCATATGCCATAATAGGGCATATAGAAAGGGGTTATCTTCATGAGACAACACCTTTAGGGATCTCCATCACCCCTTCCAGAATTTACCCTAGAAAGGCATGGACAGTCATTATTATTATTACACTGAATTATAGTATTGATGTTGTGTAATGTAATTTATTATCTGTCAAAATAGTTTTCAAAATGTTTTAAAAATAGAAAAAGTGATGTACCACTATGACTATTGTGTGTTTGATGCTTCCAACATTTAAGCTTTTCTGTATTTCCAGTAGCCATCCTGATTTTGACTCTGCTAACCCAACTACTAGTGCTTCATATTCATATTGTCTATTAGATCATATATATGTATATATATATATATATATATATATATGTACACACACACACACACACACATATATATAAAAGGTGCTATGCTCCTTCCTTTCCATGTCTTACAATCACTGGTAAATTGGTGCAGCGGTGAATGATTTTCTGGAGGGCCATGAGTGGTGTGGTCTATGGCTTGCATCTGCTGTCATCAAATTAGCAGTTGGAAATCAAGAAGAACAAATTCTGATGTTGAACAGGAATCCTCTGTTGTTTGTGTCGGTCCCTGGTTAAGTTACTATGACATTACAAGAGTGTTTGGTAGGTCTAGGAGGTAGATGTGACATCACATATGTCTATCTGTCAGGTAAGCTATATGTAGAAAAAAAAAGAGATACGCTGCCAATAGAAAAGGAACATAGATTTGTGCATTTCACAGGTAATAAAGTCACCTGATCGAGTTGCATTTTTTTAGGCACAACTCTGATGTAGGCTTATAATAAAACACACAGCTGCAGTTGTTCTCTAGACCGGCAGGTAAAAGATTATGAGCCGTTATAGATATGTGACAAAGATCCAAAATGAACAAAGGGAGACTATTAGTAGTGAATAAGACTGTAAATTCGACACTTTGGTTATATAGATAGTTTATTAAGGTTACGCGTTTCAACACCAGACCGACGTCTTAATCAGGTAAACCGCTGTAAAACCACAAATGTCTTTCCATCTGGCAAGTTGCTGTGACATCACAAGTTGTTTTTCAGGTAAGCTGATGTAAATTTGCAATTGTTTTCCTGTCAGATAGGCTACCTTGACATCACCAATGGGTTTCAGTCAGGTAAACTGTAAACTGTTCTTCCCTCAGGTAACTGTTCTGACATCATAACCTTTTCAGTCATGTAAACTATTGCAACATCACAAGTGGATTTTAGTCAGGTAGACGGTTATCAGCTTCTGTGACATCACATGTGTGTTAAAGTAAGGTAAACTACTGTGACATCACATTGGTTTCAGACATGTATGCTGACATCACAACTACTTTTCGCCAGGTAAGTTACTATAATATGAGAAGAGTGAGTAAAAAAAAAAGCTGCTATGACATCATACTCTCTTATTGTCAGGTAAACTGCTGTGATATCACAACTAGTGTCAGTCAGTTCAACTCAAGATTGAACATACCAAGTGTACTATCAAATTAGCAATAAAGTTCTTGCACAAGGGCCCTCTGATGTTGGCGCATGCGTTTTTAGCTATGGATTATTGTTTATATGTACTCAAAATCAAAACCTATCAAAAATATATCCATGTAACATATTCATGATTCAAAGAACCAGAACCTCTGTGAACCCAGATTATCTTATACATACTGTGCACATTTTCTTTATTGTTTATTTTTTACTTAATCATCAATATAAACTTTCAGAACCACTTTAAATAAGGTATTAGGCAACTACATGGATATTAATTCCCTTATTCCAATTTTTTTTTACTGGGATTGTTTTGATGGTAACATGCAACTACTCACTACACTTTAATATTAATTACAGATGTAGCCAACTTCTTCTTGACTTTTAACGCATTAAATAACTTGACTTTTTCAATGGCTTTTCAATGGCTTTTGTTGTGTGATATCATGCTGCAGCAAGCTATCAGGGTCAAGGTAAATCTGGCTACATCTGTACTTAAAAATGAAGGATCAATCACTTTAACAATGCTTAAAGTGTAACTAAACCTTCAACAAACCTTCACAGACTTTCTACTGAGTCCGTACTCCGTTACATCAGAAACCAAGTGGCTCAGGGCTAACTCGAGCGCTTCTCCTGCTTCGTTCTAGAGATCGGTGGGGGCTCAGTGCTCGGACCCTCACCGGTCAAAACTTCTGACATGTCACTATGACATGTCAGAAGTTTGTTAAACGTTTATTTACCCTTTAATTTTAAGCATAAACTAGAGTTTTTGACTATTCTCTCAGTTCATTGGCCAGTACTCATCTTATGTTTATCTGTGTCAGCTTTAACTTCGGGCTTGGTCCCCTTAAAAACTCTCTTAAATAATACACTTGCCCATCACCTATTCAAAGTTTTTCTTTTGTTATTATAGATTTTATTCACCATACTCCGTCTAGATCATTGCCAAATCCCGGCCTGCTCTGTTTTCCAGGATCATTGGTGGGCATAAGAAAAGATCATCCAAACTGCAATCTGCAGAAGCCTGGAATCTTCCTTCTCATATATGTACTCATTGGCAAGATATCTTGTCTCAGAGTACACAGAAGTACGACTTCTGGAATGTTTTCATGCCTGGAGCCGTCTAGTACCTTTTTACAATGTTCTATCTGAGCACACGCATAACGTTGGCCGGGGAGGACACTACTGCCTAAATTTAATCTACGCTTCTCTCCAAAAGCCTTGCTAGGCATAGGAATTAGGAACAGAGGAATAACATGTGCACATGCACGTTCACAACATCTGGCATCGCAGGACGTGTCCATTTAGAACCATTTAGAACCATTTAGAACCATTTACAACAAACACCCCCATTAGACTAAGTGCACATCACGTTTTTGATCTACATTTAACGTATATGCTGAGAAAAGATCCCGACTTATACATTAAACATATACCTGTGACATATGCCATACAGTGGCATATACATCCCTAATAGGCTACAATGTTAAAAAAAATGTATACTGGTTATTTTTAGGGATCAGTCGGGATGAAAAATGGGTCAGGGCAGGCAGAGAGCACAAGGATGTTAAAGGGGTTTTCGCAAAATCCTAAATTATCACCTATAAACAGGATAGGTAATCATTTTTTGATCGCTTAGGGGCCCCACAGCTGGTACCCCACTGGTTGTGAGAATGGGGGTCCCGAACTCCCAGATCCTCCTGACTGCAGTGAGGAAGACATTGAATGGAGCTGTCGTCGAGCATGCGCGCTCCTGCTTCATTGAATGTCTATGAGAATGATGGAAAAAGCAGAGTTAAGCGCTCGGCTGTTTTGGCCATTCTCATAGACAGTGAATGGTGATGCAGGCGCATTGTCGACCGCCACTCTATTCAAGTTCCTTCTCTGCGGGGAGTGCAATGAGGAGGAACTGGGTGTTCGGTCCCCTGGATCTCAATATTGGTGGGGTCCCAGCAGTGGGGCCCTTCAGCAAACAGAACATTATCACCTATTCCGTGAATAGGTGATCATTTATGATTTTTGGAAAACCGCTTTAACACGGTTGTGCACTCTGCCTTCCTTTTCTTCTGCATGGATATTGAGCTTTTTTGTTTGATGTCAGCTCTTACCTTCTGCTGTGTCTAAGTTTGCCTGTTGGTCTGATGATACGCTCTTATTCATGCCTGTACATTAACCGCTGCCTACGGAGTTCTACCCCTGGCAACTGGGAACCATACCTTCGTGATAGAGTTTAGGAACTTGAATGAGAGGTGGCCTTAGACCCCGCACCCAGGTGTTCCCAGTGGGTATGTGGCACAAGAAAGATTACACTAGTTGCTTCTATTAAATGTTGAAGATACAATAAAAATATTACAATCAAGTAAACAGAATCTAAGATCGTTCACTGTTATTTTTATTTACTGAACAGAAAACATTCACTTACTGTAAAGGATACCAGTGCCATTTACTGGAACAAGCAGAAAATCCACCTTTCATAAATCCAATGAATTTATATATTTTCTTTTTTTTTTTTTTTACAAATCTTACAAATGTACATTAGATTATACAGTATTGCCATTAAATCATGCTTCCTTTTTGGACTTTTTTTTGTCAATATTGTCCTAAACTAAGAATGTTTTCACATTGCATTTATAAGGCTTAAGTGACCCAGTGTTTAAATAGAAAAGACACCCTGGGAGTGTCTGGGAGTGGATGAACAATTCACAGTGTTTCCTAGGAATACTGCTCTGGTCATTAAGCAAAAAGAATACATTTGAGGGTGCAAATATTACCAATGAATCTGGATTGATCTGAATAAAAAAAAATTCCATAGCGATGAAGGAACATTCCTTTAATCTAACCATTAACAGCCCAGAAATTCTGATTGTCCGTCTCTTAACTGCATGATAATCTGGAATCTTGGACTGGAAGCATAAGATCCATTGAATATGCCCAATTGATTCTAAGACCCCTCTGATTAAGTAACACTGTTATAGAAGCAAATTATATAACAATTATTTTATATTGGGTCGCATGGTATTTATTCTTTTTTGATCTCTACACTTAAAAGTCATTTTTACTTAGTGATATTAGTGGAATATTCAAAGCTGAATATCTTCTTTTCTAAGCAAGCTGAAAACACTTCTTTATTCCCTAGGTCATCTTTTTCTATGCCACAAAATAACCCACTTTCTCCAGTCATAGATTACTACAGAGCTTGTTTAAGAATACTAGGGCAAACAATATTTCAATGTCCATTCTAATACAAGCCAACCATACTAATACGGGCCAACCATACTATTACGGGCCAACCATACCAATACAGAGCAACAATACTTATACAGGGCATCCATACTAATAGGAGTCTTGCCATACTGATATAGGCCAACCATACTAATACGGACCAACCATACTAATACAGGCCAACAGTACTAATACAGGGCAACCATACTAATATGGTCCAACCATACTAATACAGGGAACCATACTAATACAAGCCAATCATACTAATTTTGGCCAACCATATTAATACAGGCCAACCAATCTGTTTGGTTTTTAAAAAATCCAAAATTATGAGATTTAGAATCTGTCCTTTATTTGGTTTGCCTAAACAATATTTGAATGTCCATTCTAATACAGGCCAACCATACCAATACTGGGCAACCATACTTATACAAGGCAGCCATACTAATATGGTCCAACCATACTAATAGGAGTCTGGACATACTGATATAGGCCAACCATACTAATATAGAGAAACCATACTAATACGGTCCAGCAATAATAATACAGTCCAAACATACTGATATAGGCCACCCATACTAATACGGACCAACCATACTAATACGGGCCAACAGTACTAATACAGGGCAACCATACTAATATGGTCCAACCATACTAATACAGTCTGAACATACTGATACAGGCCAACCATACTAATATAGGCAACCATACTATTACAGGCCAACCATACTAATACAGGGAACCATACTAAAACAAGCCAATCATACCAATAGGTGCCAACCATATTAATACAGGCCAACCAATCTGTTTGGTTTTTAAAAAATCTAAAATTATGAGATCTAGAACCTGTCCTTTATTTGGTTTGTCTAAACAATATTTGAACCTCCTCAGCCATTGAGACTTTGTTACACAAAATACCTATGTATTTTACTTTTAAAAGATTAGGATTGAGAAATATATAAACTGTAATGAGCCAAGGTTTCCAGTTTTTTTAAGGATTATTTTTACATAGTAAATAACATAAAATACTTTATAGTAAAAGCTGAGGTCTTTTTTATTTATTTAATGTATTTAAATATAATACAAATATGATTTCCACATGCATAGCTCTAATACACAGGACTTGTTCAATTACCATTTTTAGATTATGTCTGTTCTCATTGTTATTATTAAATAGTTGAATTTTGGTAGGTGTTTATAATGTGGTTCCTTTAATTTCCGGTGTGAGATAATCTAGATAGTTTGTGCCTTTTTGACCAACAAACTTAATGTAACATAAAAATAGTTTGGGTACTTAAAGGGGTTTTCCACATCTATAGTAGGTGATAGCATAAAGCTAGGATATCGAACGATGGTCTGACTGCCATACCCCACAGTCCTTAGGCCACGTTCACACATGGCAGAATTTTTCCGCTGCAAATGTTGGTGCAGATTCGGGGCAATTATGAAACGAATCTGCACCAACATTTGCATATTTGACAGGCGTTGCAGAAAAGACAGCGGACTTGCCATAGATTTCAGTTTTTGCATTGCAAAGGCTGAAATCCGCAGTGAAATTCCGCTGCTTCTCCGCAACATTGTGCATGCTGCGGAGGGAAAATTCTGCATCACAGCCTAATTTCTGCATACTTCTTTTCCGCAATGTCTGAACTAAGTTTCCTAAAAATGTATAGAAACAAATGTAAAAAATGGCTGCTACAGAATTCCACTGCGGACTGTTCCTAGCGGAATTCCACAGCAATTCCGCCACGTCTGAACCTGGCCTTAGAATAAAGGAGCTGCAGTGTTTCCTTCACTGATTTTCTCTGCACAATAATGATCGCGGCCACCTGCAACACATCCCCATTTACTTGAACTGTGTTGCAGTTCCTTACACAGTGGGTGACCTGAATCATTATTTTGCAGGGGAAATGCAATTGTCCCATTGTATTCCAGATCAGCTTGGGTCCTAAAGGTCGGACCCCCACTA
This sequence comes from Rhinoderma darwinii, assembly GCF_050947455.1. Taxonomy (NCBI): domain Eukaryota; kingdom Metazoa; phylum Chordata; class Amphibia; order Anura; family Rhinodermatidae; genus Rhinoderma; species Rhinoderma darwinii. The sequence continues at coordinate 308,713,254 of NC_134691.1, forward strand.
ATCATAATGTTATGGCATATTGTAGCGATATGACATACTATTAAATGATGGGAATACCCCTATAAATGTCTACATAGAAGAGAAGCAGGAGATTTACCCACTTCATGTGCATTCATTATTCTCTGCATTTGCCTTATACATTGTTCTTAATTTATTTACAAGGCTTTTTGTTTTAATCTGGAGTTTCCTTTTAAGAACCAACATGATTCAGTCTTCTCAATACAGTCCCATCTCTTGCTGTTTCTGGAGACATTCTTGTATTCTTTCCATGAAGAGTGATTTTGCAATAATAGGAACTTATTGTTTGGTACTTACCAATATACGTGTGATTGACTGTGGCAGAAATCTGATCTTTGGTGATTCGAAAAATAGTGATATTCTTGTGTTTTTTTATTTTGTTGGCTATACCTGGCAATGTATGAACACATTTTCAGGGATAGTGAATATAGTTAGCAATAATTTTCACCTTAAAGGGGTTCCCCAGTAGTTGAGAAAATTGTGTTTTCATAAAATATCTCAACATAAACTCATCTCATCTAATTTATATTTGTGCATGCGGTCATGTCACCTTTCAGCAGCCGGGACTTGGGGCAGAATTTGGACATACAGTATATTGCTGAATCTTATTTATTTTTTTAGCTAATTTATGGAAAGAAATTCCACCCCTTGAAAACCCTTGAAAAATATAAGACACATCAACAGATAACTTTAGTGTACAAACCAATGAAAACAATTTAACACAGGTGTCTAAAAATGTGGGAGGAAAGAATAAAGTTTAAAAAAAATAAAATTCTGGAAGTTAAGGCAAAACCCCAGTCTTCTAGTAAAGTATTTATTACATGTACTGACCTATGTTTCATAATATAAATTATTTACTTCTGCCACTGTATGAAAAACAATCATGCCATGCTTCATTGGATGGCGTGTGGGTGGCAATTTTTCCCCATAAGAATCAAGAGATAGGAAAACTTGCATCTGGGCATATGGATCCATGTGAAAACCTCTGTATTATTCACTGTTCAATGGTAGATAAGTCTTGATGGTTTTCCCTTGGATGATGTGTTACATAAATTTCACTGGGTAGATATCAATGGGAATGTATTAGTTACAACGTAACCTTCAATATGAGATTATCTAAGAGTGAAGAAACGCGTAGGGCTAGTTGGTTGTAGATAGGCAGGGAGAGTGTTTTTACAGCACGAGGGTTACACAGATTAAGCTGCAGCAGCTGCTGACATCACATTCAGTACCTGGCAATCACGATGCTCTAAAGCAGCAGCAGCTTCAGTGTTTGAAACTAGATAAGGAACCCGAGTGCTAGCTTCTTGACAAGGGGGGTTACCGGTCCTAACTTGGAGATAACAAAACTAAAATATTATAAAAATATAAAATAATTAAAATACGAGAGTTAAAATACATAAAACTCAAAATAAAAATAAAAATATTAGAGTGTGATGGTATTAACCATTAAAACTTTATAACGTATCTTTGCCCTATCCGAACCTATTACATGTGTCAATGTAAAGTGCGCAAGCACTAGTGAATTATCTATATAGATACAATTGTATCACTATCATAAATTGCTAAAGAGTAAAACAAATCTCATATTGAAGGTAACTAATAAATTCCCATTGGTATCTACCCAGTGAAATATATGAAAACCTCTGTATGGTTACCATACAAATATTGATTTTCCCATATGGAACATACAGAAATAGACGAAACTCATATGGTACCGGTATGGAAAATCACATGAAAGATGGTCAAAATCATTGTACCCCAGAGGACTTCACAAGTGCAGATTACGCATTAATTCAGAGTTCCGCATGTAGTATAGACTTTTTGTATGGTTGTGTGAATGGGACCTTATACTCAATACTGCCTTAGGCCTGAAGTACACATCCGTGGCCATTTATACGGCCGCAAATCACGGATCCGCAAAACACAGACCACACACGGATGGTTTCCGTGTGCGGTCTGTAGTTTTAATGGACCAACTGCCACACGGTTCCGCAAAAAAAAACGGAAGTGTGCATTGAGCATAGAAATGAATGGGTTAGTGGGCTATGCGTTAAAAAAACGGAAAGCACCCTGAAGCATTTCTCTGAGGTGTGCTTGAGGCCTTATGTTACTGGGAGACTGGCGGTTTGCTATGAGCATAGAGTATGACCAATCCCACTGCACCAGATTGGGTTGTTATAAAACGGGAACGGCATAGAGTTGACAACCTGGCAGCAAAAATTCTAAGCAGATCTTTATCCTAATGATATTTGACATAAAAATAATACAAAACAAATAAGTTAAACCTATACAAGAAGTGTCCTACAAACTGAGGTATGAATATATTTATTGACTGAAGATATATTCAATCAAGATGACCTGAATGCTATATCAGCCAACTACATGGAAACAAGGAAAGATTTAGTTGACTCTAATTTATTGCTATGATGTGTTACATTGCCCCCTAAAAATGCTGAGCTCTGCAGCTATTTCTTTTAGAAATGCTTGCTTTGTTCTCGTGAAAGGGGAAGACAAATGCGGCAAGATACTATCTGAGCAGAGAAGTAAGCACTTCGCGGTGAGACAGCAGAAAGGGGCAATTTGTCTTACAGGTAAATATGAACTGCAATACAAATTCCAAACAAGAATGGATGGGCAGATTAAAGGATTAATGTCGCCTTATCTTTTTCCCCCTGAGTAGCCTACTATTTTACGATGACCCTACTAATTTATAACTGACAGTATGTCAGCCATTCATACTGTCATCACAAAGGGTTTGAAGCAGGGGGAATGTCTTGTTATACTATAAAGAGGATATTTTTTCAGGTTATCTTAATTCCACTTCTATTTATTCTGTAAGCGGATTTTTGGGTATAAGTACGGTAATAAAGATCTTGACAATGTCTAGTCAAGGATTGAAAGGATGTCTGCTTGTGGAAGAGTGGAAAATTAATTTAGCTACACATTCTACAAGGAGTATAGCATCTACAACATATATTGAAGGCTGTCATTTTGTGAACTTATTAGTTATAAATGGTAGCTTGAACCAGTGACATCATCAATCAGTGACATAATTAGTTATAAATGGTAGCTTTAATCAGTGACATCATCAACCAGTGACACGATTAGTTAAAATGGTAGCTTGAACCGGTGACGTCATCAAATTAGCCAAAGAATATTCATGAGAATGCAGGCCTGACCCAGTGATATCACTGATCCCTATGTAGATTTTATTCTACATTAGCTGGCTTTCTTTAATACAAGCAACATGTACACTTAATAATGTGTATTTTATTATGGGAAGGCATTGTATAGGACAGTTTTTAACAGATAAGGACTGTGAACTGTTGCTAATGACTAAATATGCAATGTCAAATTAGGTAATAAAAGTGTATGTTCACCCTTGAATGTCATTTTAGAATTTACATATCAAACATATTTGCTTAAAGAGGCTCTGTCACCAAATTATAAGTGCCCTATCTTGTACATGATGTGATCGGCGCTGTAATGTAGATTACAGCAGTGTTTTTTATTTAGAAAAACAATAATTTTTGACGGAGTTATGACCTATTTTAGCTTTATGCTAATGAGTTTCTTAATGGACAACTGGGCGTGTTTTACTTTTTGACCAAGTGGGAGTTGTGGAGAGAAGTGTATGACGCTGACCAATCAGTGACCAATCAGCGTCATACACTTCTCTCCATTTATTTACACAGCACATAGTGTTCTTACTAGATCACTATGTGCAGCCACATACACACACGTTAACGTTACTCAAGTGTCCTGACACTGAATAGGCATCACCTCCAGCCGTGATGTCTATTCAGAATCCTGACACTTCGGTAACGTTTGTGTGAGATTACAGCACAGCAAGCGTAATCTCGCGAGATTACGCTGTAAACTGTCATTTAAATCGATATTACGCTTGCCTTGCTGTAAATCTCACACAAACGTTAGCGAAGTGTCAGGATTCTGAATAGACATCAAGTCCTGGCTGGAGGTAACGTATATTCACTGTCAGGACACTTGAGTAATGTTAACGTGTGTGTATGTGGCTGCACATAGTGATCTAGTAAGATTACTGTGTGCTGTGTAAATGAATGGAGAGAAGTGTACGACGCTGATTGGTCACTGATTGGTCAGCGTCATACACTCCTCTGTACAACGCCCACTTGGTCAAAAAGTAAAACACGCCCAGTTGTCCATTAAGAAACTCATTAGCATAAAGCTAAAATTGTTCATAACTGTCAAAAATGATCGTTTTTCTAAATAAAAACCACTGCTGTAATCTACATTACAGCACCGATCACATTATGTACAAGATAGGCCACTTATAATGTGGTGACAGAGCCTCTTTAAAGAGTTGAGTTAATACATTGCATTACTTATCATGCTTCAGAGCTGAAATCTTCCCGAATTTCTTGCTGGATCAATGTCTACATAGATAATGACACGTGAAGCTTTTACACGAGGCATTTAACTGTAATCTTATTTAAAAATAAACTCTCCCACTGCATTAGGGCGGCTCAACTAAGCTGTTTGGGTTGTATCTGTTGACAAGCATGCTGACTGTTTCTAAAGACAGCAGAACTGTAACTGCAGCTCTGGACTATAATACAGGCAAACTCTGGACCAGTACAAGATAAGTAATATGATGTATTTATAAAGTTACTCCACTCTTTTGCAATTTATATCTATATGTAAATTATAACTTGGTGTTTACATGTGAACATATCCTTTAAAAACCAAACTTCTAGAAATCCCCCCATATAGATGCACGCACCCTAATAAATTGATGTCTTTAGTTTCTGTCCATAATATTCTTTAGCTGCTGACAGAGTAAGAACCTGATATTATGGTATCCTAAGTCATTTACATCTTCTGTCTCAAGGTCAACTTTCGCAAGCCTTCCGGCTGGTGAATATTGATGCTTTCTAATCTGTTCCCATCATAATCATTTCTATATGCAATGGAGGACAAACACTTACACAGAGATCATTACGGTTTATTGAGTATTATAAATGCTCACAGCGCTGCTAAGGAAAGGGAAAGTAGAGCATGTCCCACTTTTCTCCATCGTACTCGTAGAACCAGGTGTGGTAGCACCGGTGTGCCTCAGTCCTTGATGAATTCCATGAGAATTTCCTCCTTCCCTAAGTCCCCCATGGGTAGAAGACCTTACACATTTTTGATTTTTGTTTTATGGTGTCATGATTTTCCAAAGGTTTTTCTTTTAGGGTTACAAATTCTTTCCTCATTCTACGCAATACTTATCTTTGCATGAAATAATATAATTGGTATGTAGCACTAAATGCATTTGGTTCTCTCAGGTCTTTTTTTTTTTTTAATCTCATTTAACATCAAATAAAACATTAAATAAAGATAGGATGAAAAATTTTAGACAAAATGTATTTACATAAAACATGGATATAACTGGGGACACTACCATATACACTACCATATCCTACCATATACACTAAATGTGCCCCACTTCTGAGAAGTCTCGAGTCTGAAATGACGCAATATGGATATTTTATTAGTTTAAGAATAAGGCCATGTTCACACGGCATATGTTCAGACTGAGAAGTACGAGGTTGATTTCAAGAGAAAACAGCCTCTGAAATCCAGGCGTTTTTAGAATGTTTTTAAAGCAAATTTTGAGGGGTATTTTCTAAGGCTTTTTTGAAGTATCAATGTGAAATGGGAAAAATCAGCTTGTCACTTGTCGGAGAGTATTTTTACAAGACTTTTTTTATTCAGCAGCATAAAAATACGCCTTATATGAACTACACAGTGTATTTCCTATTGAAATCAATGAGAAGCTGTTTGTAGGCGTATTTTAAGTGTATTTTGGAGCATAATACGAGTGTTTAATACTCCGAAATATGCCTGAAAATATGTGAACATGCCTTTAGGATCTTGACGACATACATATAAGATATGTTGGTTCTCCTGCTTTGACATGTACTTATTGTTTTTTACTCTCAACAATATTAACCGTGCTATTAAATTATGAAAAATAATATAAGGATTTTTTGGCATAATAAATATGATTTCTTTCAAGAGCTGTCTAATGCTATAATAATATCTATTGTAGAAGAGCTTGTATTTGATTGTGCAGAGGTACAGAGCTGGATTTACAATATAATGTATAGAGGTACAGGCATCTTAAGGAGAGGGTGTCTCATCGACACAACCATCATTTATGCTCGTATTTTACATTTGACTTCAGACAAAAAATATTTGATGCATATTTATTACCATTCTGGAGACAACCCCAAACCGTCCTCAATTACTTCTAGTTTTATCGATATAACCTCCCATTATGCTTTGTGGATGCTGAAATTCATCACCAAGGGACCTTGAACGCGATTCCCGTCCTGTTTGTAACATTCTTCAATCATCTCAAAGATGGACAACGATGAAGTCTGACACATTATTGTCTCTTCTAGCCTTAAAGGTTGATCACATAAAGCATGTCCTTCATTGATATTACGTATTAACTGCATTACAAAAATAATCTAATTATGTATATTGATAACAAAGTTTGCACGAGAGGCATAAAAATTCTGCCAATTTGTATAGTTCCAGAAGAATCCAGGTAAAATGATAAAGGTCTATTGTGAATTTACAGTTAGTAAAAATTGATCTTGCTCGGGAGGTTTCTTCGCCCATGTGCCAAGGCCTGATTTCTGAATGGCTTTAAAGAGCTGTAGTTTGACACATTGGTAAGTTGGATTCACCATCTTGGCTTCATAGTAAACTGAAGGCATTTCCTCTTGACTCGGAGTCCGTGAGCTCAGCTGTGTGGTTAAAAAAGACAAATTTAGGTCACAAATATCTTATTACATCTTTTGTTTCAGAAAAAGTTCAATTTGTAAACTTTTTTTTATCAAAAGGCTCACTTTCCTCATGTGTGCCTTCCCCCCCCTTTCTAATATACTTAACCCCTTAGTGACCAGCCTATTTTAGGCCCTAATGACCAGGCTATTTTTTTTTTTCATTTTTCTATAGTCGCATTCAAAGAACTATAACTTTTTTATTTTTCCCGCCAACATAGCTGTATGAGGACTTGTTTTTTGCGGGATTAATTGTACTTTTTAATGGCACCTTTTTGGGTTACATATGATTTATTGATTAACTTTTGTTAATGTTATTTGGCGTGAATAGAGAAAAAACTGAAATTCCACCCTTGTTCTATGCGTTTTAAATTCATGCCATTCACTGTGCGGCATAAATAACAAGTGTCCTTTATTCTATCGGTCGGTACGAATACGATGATGAAAAAAATTGCAATTTCGGCGTTGCTTTTTGCGTTTTCTTTTTTACGCCGTCCACCGTGCGGTTTAAATTACATATTAACGTTATTGTTTGGGTCATTGTAATCACGGCGATACCATATATGTTTACTTTTATTTATTTTTTTACACTTTTACACTTTACTTTTATTTATTTTTTAACTGTAAACCTTATTAATAATTTTTATTTAACATTTATTACGTCTTTTTTTAGTCTCACAAGGGGACTTCACTATGCGATCTTTAGATCACTGCTATAATGCTTTGTTACACTTAGTAAAGCAGAGCATTATTGCCTGTCAGTGTTAAGCTGGGTTCACACGCACTATTTACGGACGTAATTTGGGCGTTTTAGTCTCGAATTACGCCCGAACATACGGCTCCAAAGCGTCGGCAAACATCTGCCCATTCATTTGAATGGGCTTTACGATGTTCTGTGCCGATGGTCATTTTTTTTACGCGCCGCTGTCAAAAGACGGCACGTAAAAAAGACGCCCGCGTCAAAGAAGTGCATGTCACTTCTTGATACGTAATTGGAGCCGTTTTCCATTGACTCCATAGAAAAACAGCTCCAATTACGTCCGTAATGGACGCAGCGAAAAGCGCCTGCACATTCCATTACGTCTGAAATTTAGGAGCTGTTTCCGCCTCAAAACAGCTCCGTAATTTCAGGCGTATCGGACGTGTACGTGTGAACATACCCTTAATCTGACAGGCAATATATTAGGCCATGCCTCTCGCACGTCCTAATATGTATATAGCCAGGGCGTGCCTGGTGGCCTTTATTAGGCCCCCGGCTGCCATGACACCCCATCAGAGGCCCACAATTGCATTTGCAATTTACTCCCTCTGTAAACAAGTTAAATGCCACGGTCGCTATTGACCGCAGCATTTAACGTGTTAAATGGCCGCGATTGAAGTAAACTTCAATCGCTAAAATTGGAGCAGGAGCCCGGCTGTCATCAGCCCTTTAATTCTGCATTTTTTTTAATGCGTTTTTAGGTACGGTTTTTACATTTTGATGGGGAAAAAGGTGCAGATTTTATGCTGCGTATTTTGGTGCATTTTTTGTTTATAAACATATAAGATACAATTCTGAGATGAAAACGCAATATAAATTGACAAGGTGCGGAATTTTAAAATCTACACCGCAGGTCAATTTACGCGTGGGAAAATTCTGCAAATGTGTAGATGAGGTTACTGGTACTGTATTATTCTGTGGCAAATCCGCACGTAACATGCATTGTGTGCATGTGGCCTAAGGGCTTGTCCACACACAACAGAATTTCTGCAACAATTCCGTTGAAAGTCAAAGGCTTTCCGCTGAGGCAAATACGCACCACTTCCTGCGTTTTTTGCAGCAGAAAATGGTGCGCTAATTTACAGCTTTTTTCCCAATGTTAGGAGATGGAGACATCTCTTATGAAAACCGCAGCAATTCTGCACACTTTCCTTAATAGGAATTGACATGCTGCAGGCCGAAAATTATGCACCGCAGGTCAATTTAGTCTCAGAAATTTTACGCAGCATGTGGATGAGATTTGTTAAATCTCATCCACTATGCTGCTACTGTATTCTGCTGCATTTTTTCTGGACCAAATTCTGGCCAGAAAAAACGCGGCAATCCCAGAGGGTGTGGACGAACCCCTAGGCAGATTTCACACACAGGGTTTTTGGTGGTAACGTTTTTTTTGCTGTGTTTTCCCTGTATTTTTTTTGCCAAAAACACTGTGGTCAGATGTTACTTTAAAGTCTATAGTAAAATATGAGAATGCGTACATACAGAGCGTTTTGGTTTGTAGCTTTTTGTAGCGTTTTTGTGGCCAGTGGTGTTTTTTTTCAAAACGGAGCATAATCTAGGCATGCCGTTTGTTCCATAGGCTTCTCAATTGGACTTCGAAAACAACTAGAAAAAAAGCTTGAAAGGCATGGCATTTTTTACATGCCTATAAAACTCTGGAAAAAAAAAAAGGCTTCCCCTTGTCTCCACTCGCATCTTTACATCTAAAGTAACCAAAAAAGATTACTTTAACAATGTTTGAGATCATAGAAATTCTTAACACTTTTAAAGTGATACCACGACCTCATTAAATACATATTAATTACAGGTGCACAACTCATTACAAGACACAGCTCTGGAAAACACAACGAGCCGCGCACCCGTGTGTCCATCACATGACCAGGACAGATTTATATTCACTGGAAGTAAACAATGGAGGTTCATATTGGACAGCAAGAAGGGATTTAAAAAAAATGGTGAGGAAATTATACAGAGAGTAAAACGATATAACTTTTTATTATACAATTTGTTGAATCCGTAAAACGAAATGTGTGCGTTCCTTGTTTATACCCATACACCTTTTGTTTTCATAAAATGAGAATTTTTTTTAAGGCTTTGAAGCCTTGCTGCTCTTTACCTGACAAATATTGAGACCTTTAAAGGGGATAGAGCAAACACACATCTCCAGGCAGAACGCAGCTGTTAAAAGGTTCATAAGCCAAACTTCATTAGGCCTTGATCCCTTGCACTGCAGGGGGATTGTGTGTTGCTGGCTGACAAATGTCTTAAATTGTTGAGAGAGAGCAGTACAGGGGATTGCGGCTTTATGAATGCCGTCCTTACTGACAAAATAAAAATGCATTCCAGTGAAGCTTGGTACACAAGTCATTTTTGTGACTAATAACGCAAAGGAATAGGAAAAGTCTTTACCGTGCGGAGAATCCCCAAAAGGTCTAATAAAATTGAACTTTTTATTAAAAATCACAGTGACAAAAAACAAAGGTAAAGCAATAAAATACTGAAGGCTTTTTCTCTACTATTCTCTAGGCTTATTTACTGCCAGCAACTGAACGGTTAATTCTTCCCTTGTGTTTTGTCGAAATCTTATCTATACGAGAATTTAATTGACTAGTACTTCAAATGATATATTATATGAAGTAACAAGGGAGAGAATCTCAAGTGTCAATATATCCTTTGCAGCTTAAGTAAAATGAATTATTTTGTCAATATCGAGAGCAATAACGTAAGTCGTTGTGAGTAATGGAGAAAGCTTTTATTTAGGAATTCAATTAGCTCATTCACTGACGGGTTTCTAATTGCCAACCTTAAAATGCACATAAATATTGGAGAATAGGATTGTTAAATGTGGTTGGAGAGATTCTTGTAGTTAACGGACTATGTAAAATGTGTTTGTCGGTTATTTATCTCTGTCTGTGATAAGTACCTGAGAGCGTTAAAGAAGGGCAGGGAAGGGGCTGTGATTACTGTGATTATGAGGACGGTATAAATATTGGATACCACATTCTGCTATCTGGTGAACATTCATCACAATGGAGCGCCAAAAGGGACATGTAACGGAGAGATCAGTATTACGATACACCATTTGTCTTTCAATCTTTATTTAGTATAGTGTATTAGAACCAAAGGTTAATGTGTCCCTCCTAAAAGGGAAACACGCTCAGGACATGTGCCACTTACAGAATAGAACTTTATAGCGGTGTTCCCATTTAAGACATTAATGGCATATCCACTAGATCAATGTTGTAGATGTGAATAACCCTTTAATCTGGGTGGGAAACCACCTGGAACATTTGTATTTTTGTAAAATGTAATAAGTCATGACCACCATTTGTATGATTTGTGGGGTGGTTTACATCTCCTGGGGCAACGTCATGGATGCAATTCTATGGCACGCTACTGTATATACTTTCTCCACGTCCTCAAACAGTTTGCAGACAACTATTATTTTATGTATTTGGTTACAATCTTTTCTTAAAGGGGTTGTCTGCTTTGGGCAATAGCTTCTGCATAAATGGAACCTGTTATGTTGAACTTGGTGTCCTGTCAGTAGGCGGCATGTTATGGCATATATAGTTTTGTGGGAAAATATTTAATATAACTTGTAATTTATTGGTCTAAATCAATGCTCTTTCTATGCTTAGGAGTCCAGTGGGCGGTCCTACTGTGACTGACAGTCTTCCCTGTATGAGTGTGCATACATCATGGAGGACAGTCCCCTGCTCAAGACCTGCCTCTATTACCCAGAGCAGAGCGCTTCTACGAAAGAGTGGCTTTTGCTCTGGTGGACTCTGCCCGGCCATGTATTATATAGTCGGCCATTCATTTGAAAATGTTCCATGCATAACTGGAAGCCCCTGCTCCCCAATGTAAAAATCTATAACAGGGCTCCCCACCTAACATACGTCATTTATAATACTGGCGTCTTCTTATGCGGGTGAGGGGCTTTTGGGTCCCCTCAGGCTCCAGGGCCTGGGTGCGACTGCTACCTCTGCACCCCCTATAGCTTATACTACATTTCGCCTGCATGTGAACGCTCAGAGATACTTGCTGAGTTCTGTCCTTACAGACCAAATTGAAATATAAAGTGAATTATAATACAACAGTATTTGGGGTGCTCTCCTTAATAAACTAGAGTTGTTGGTCCCAGAGAACAAATTTCTTTATTTAAACGATATGGGGTACAAATAGTGTAATTCCAGAAGTGGTAGGAGACTGGATTCATAGGCCTCCAGGCTATTTTGCATATGAAAACTGCACAAATAACAGCTCTTGTACAGAGATACATGCAACAACAGATGTGCACCTGTAATGTACAATAAAATGTACATTGCAGGTAAACACATGTAACCAGTAGCAGAGAAAACAGCCTTGCAATGCTATTTGTTCAGGTCACCACTGATCCATATTATGTTTATGCGATTACCAGTAAATATATCACACAGCAAATTCCATCTCCGAGTACTAGGCATTTGTCAGTCATGCAGTTAACAAGGGTAATCATGCAGTGTAATGTTTTTTACAGTCCATAAAATCCCACAAATCCCTTTAAATAAGCAAAAAAAATTGTTTCTGGCATATTTTATAAATATAGGAGCGTCAGAACTCATCTTAATATTCCCCATAGATTGTTAGCTCATGTGGGCAGAGATTCTCTCTTTTATCCTATTGTGTCACTAGTGTTTAGCTTTTGTTTTAAATGTACATGACTCATATATTGTCCTACTTGTAAATCTTTTATTATATAAGGTGCCGCAGAATATGATGGCACTATGACAATAAATATTTATTCTAACAAAATAAAATGTGTCCAATCCCCCGCACATTGTAAGTGGTGAAAAGCCCTAGTAGCGCAAATGAAAACTGTTGTTTTGCCCTTAATGACCAATCCCAGTTTTTTTTTATCTCCTTAGGTCAATATATGATACATTTTTAATAGTAATGTACTGGAGATGTATTAAAAACTGATAGTGTACCTTTCCATATAACCTCGACCACCGAACATATAGTAAGTGTTTGCAGAGTCTGGATGGACCTCCACAGCTTCGTTTTCCTGTTGTTGCATTAATAACTTCTAGTTCAGGGCTTCCCATAATCCAATTAATACTAAAACTCGGGGATTTCCCTGGTTGACGAGCTTGAGCATTGCTTACACCTGCCGAAAACAAAAACAAGAGGCATTGTAATGACACTGTGTATAACTTTAGTATCGCAAGATAGATTTACATGTGGATATTGCACAGGGCTATGAAGATAAATACACATTGTCAACTGTTCACTGCATTATTATAATCTATTTACACCACCAGGTCTGCTTGATTACTATGGATTATAATAGAACAATTCATGGCGTATACAGTACAAGGGACACTACTATAAGAAAATTAGATATTTGTAAATATTTTATTTTTGTCTCAAATTCTTTTTATTTTTTCATTGTTTTGTAATTAATATTTATGTAAAAATGAAAATTGCAGTTTTCACATTGGCCACTAGATGTCAGCATAACAGTCTATTTGGAAGAAATGGATCTCTTTTTACAGCCTACAGTGAAACGTAATGTTATACCCTCGTTATCATTAGAAGGTGGAGGGTCAATGATGGATGGCTTTTACTTCTAAAAGTAGCCATACACATTAGACTAATGTCAGCTGAACCAGCAGAACCGGCTGACCATCTAATGTGTGTTAGATGTTCATCCTTTGTTCGTTCAGCAGATGTCAGGGAAAAAGGATCGGGCATTTTGAATTTCAACATGTCCGAACCTTTGTTCTCATGTGATATAAGCCGCCACCAGAGGTATCTGGTATTGGCTTATTTCCCTCTCCTCATTGAGAACACCCGCCAAACAGAGCATACATGTGTATGGGAAGGTCAACTGATAGCTATTGAAGGTGTAGGACCACCTTAAAGGGTTATTCACTTTCCTCAACATGCGCGTTACTGATGCTACTATCTAAAATACCGAGCAGCATCGGGCATACAAATACAAACAAACAAAAGAATACATTCCCTATGACGCAGTGAGAAAGTCTGAGACGCTATGCTTGCCTCAAAGTCCACAATAGAGATAACATTGTATCTGAGCAAGCACAGTGTCTCCAACCTTATAAGCGCTCTGAAGCCATGTGATGAGTGGAAAGCGATTGAACGGTTCCAGGGAAGTTCGCATGCCCTGGAACCGTCCCATTGATTTACATAGAAAGAGAAATAGGTGCCGGGCTAGGAGGAAATCTATGCCCACACTCGAGTCCCAGCCAGAATCAAGAAAGTGACACGGAGGAAACTGCGCAAGCGCGGCCACCACTGCTGGATCCCGGCAGTGGCCGTATCCATAGGTGATGGCAATCAAAGAGGGAAACATGTGTTGTACAGCATGAAATATCTGGCAAACGCTGCACCAATAAAAAATAAAGGCATTTACAAAGATGCTTATATTTAAATTAAGGATGACATGGACATTGATCATTAAGATGGGAATACCCCTTTAAGGATCTTTGGCCCCCTCCTGTACACAGTAGACTATTGACTAGAAGGCCAAATCTGCTAACAGTAATATATTGTATATTTTGGTAGTTATTACATGGAAGCCTCAACTTTGAGTAATCAGTTCGAAATGATTTTATTATTGCTACAAGTATTTTAATTGTTTTCCTACATAGAAAAATTCAGACAAAAATATTATTAGCAATATAACTATTCATTTTATAAAATGTCTTAATATAGAGCTACAGATCACAAAAGTTATAGTGCTCTAACATTAAATATGCAGGCACAGTGAGTTTATCAAACCTTAAGGAACCCTACGGAAAAAACTGATATTGTATTAATCCTAGTGCAGGGCCCAAGGGGGCGTTGCATGATTCAGACATTCTAAAAACACGAAAAATAAAGTATCCGCCCCCTCAGGCCCTGCACTAGGGAGAACATGATGTATCTGTTTTTACAGGACTGTTCCTTTAATTCTACACCAGCTAATGGCGAAAAAAAAAGAAATCACAGCCTAACATTCCGCCACTGAGTCTGGCAATTAAAATGCTAAGCACTACTATCTATTCTTTTTACATTTGGACTGTTTAACTGAAGATATGAACTTATCTTTCATAAGTTAAATAATTGCTGCCAAATTTCCTGTCTTGAATCAGATATGATCTGAGCTGAATCGGGAATTGTGACGGCGAAAGCTTTATTCACACTGGTAGGGTGACATTTTCGATCACATCATTACTTAATGAACAGCCCTGGCAGACAGACTCTGCATGTTTTGCTGGCATTTTGTAGGATATTAATAAAAAATGCCATTTAATGATGGCAGGACAAATGTTCCTATCTACATATTACGAAAAGACGTATGTCAGCGGCACACGAGGGTGGCACTATGGTGTTTTCATGATGCTGTATTTAATGGAGGTTTAATAGAAATCTGAAGATCATTAGAGGGCTTTCTGGAGATGGATGATTTCTTAAAATATAGCCTTCTAAGTTAAGTGAGCATAAAAGACGGTTTTTACAGATAATACACTATGGCAAAATAATAACATGTTATAAGAAATCACAAAAATGTTCAATAATGAAAAATACATTATGATTTAATACTATAAATATAGCATATTGTACTATTCTATATATACTATAATAAAAGTGATGTGGTATATTATATAATCGTTTATTGTTACATAAATAATATTATATTTCTGAAGTATAATATATAAAGTTAAAAGGGTTTTCTGATGTTAAACCCATTTATACATATTATAAATAGGGTTTAAGGGCTATGTATATTTTGAAAGTGATTTTTTTAAATAAATGAATGTTTTTTTTGATTTCAAACAACTTTTAAATAGATTTTTATTACAATTTTTGTTTACCTTTTACGATACAGCTACTACATTACTGTACAAAGGTTTTAGACAGTTGTGGAAAAATGCGGCAGAGTAGAAATGCTTTCAAAAATAGAAGTATTAATAGTTTTTTTTATCAACTAACAAAATACAAAGTGGATGAACAGAAGAGAATCAATCAATCTAAATCAATCAATATTTGGTGTGACCAACCTTTGCCTTCAAAACAGCATCAATTCTTCTAGGTAAACTTGCACAAAGTCATGGATTTCGTAGGATTATAGTCAGGTGAATGATTAACTAATTATACCAATTATACCAAACAGGTGATAATAAACATCATTTTCATATGTAGGTTTAAACACAGTCATTAACTGTAACAGAAGCAGCTGTATAAGAAGCTTAAAATTGGGTCAGGAACAGCCAAACTCTGCTACAAAGGTGAGGTTGTGGAAGACAGTTTCATGTCACAGGTCCTCTATGGCAAGACCGAGCACAGCAACAAGACACAAGATAGTTATACTGCATCAGCAAGGTCTCTCCCAGGCCAAGATTTCAAAGCAGACTGGGGTTTTAAGATGTGCTGCTCAAGCTCTTTTGAAGAAGCACAAAGAAATGGGCAACATTGAGGACAGTAGACGCAGTGGTCGGCCAATGTAACTTAGTGCAGCAGATCAAAGACACATCATGTTTACTTCAGTTTGAAATCGGAAGTTGTCCTGCAGTGCCATCAGCTCAGAACTAGTAGAAACCAGTGTGACCCTGGTACTCCTATCTACTGTTCAGCAAAGTCTGTCCAGAAGTGGTCTTCATGGAATAATTGTGGCCAAAAAGCCATACGTGCAGAAAAGTGACAGCAGGTGCTCTTAACCGATGAGTCAAAATTTGAAATATTTGGCTGTAACAGAAAACAGTTTGTTCTCCAAAGGGCTGGAGAGTGGTACAATAATGAGTGTCTGCAGGCAACAGTGAAGCATTGTGGAGGTTCCTTGCAAGTTCGGGACTGCATTGCAGCAAATGGAGTTGTGGATTTGGTCAGAATTAGTAGTGTCCTCAATGCTGAGAAATATAGGCAGATACTTATCTATCATGCAATACCATCAGGGAGGCATCTGATGGGCTCCAAATTTATTTTGCAGCAGGACAACAACCCTAAGCATACAGTCAATGTCATTAAGAACTATCCTCAGTGTAAAGAAGAACACGGAGCCCTGGAAGTGATGATATGGCCCCACAGAGCCCTGAACTCAACATCATTGAGTCTGTCTGGGATTACATGAAGAGACAGAAGGATTTGAGGAAGCCTACATACACAGAAGCTCTGTGGTTAGTTCTCCAAGATGTTTGGAACAACCTCCATGCCGAGTTCCTTCAATAACTGTGTGCAAGTACCTAGAAGAGTTGATGCAGTTTTGAAGGCAAAGGATGGTCACACCAAATATTGATTTGATTTAGATTTCTCTTCCGTTCACTCACTTTGCATTTTGTTAATTGATAAAAAAAACAAAACTATTAATACTTCTATTTTTGAAAACATTCTTACTTACCTGCAAACGCCGATGCTGCTGCAGAATCATCTGTAGCCTCTGGTGCCGATGTGTCCCCGCTCGTCTGACACGATGCAGGACCTGTGAGTGACGACACAGCATGATCTCTCGAGAACACGCTGTGTCTGCACTGCCAGAAGCTGGGCGTTCTGAAGAGAAGTGGATGATACTTCTCATCAGAACGGCCAGCTAGTAAAAGTATTAAAAACGCCCCGATGTACGCGCATAATACACGCCCACTTGGACTTTTACTTTTAAACACACCCACTTGGACTTTTGCAAGCCTCATTTGCATAACTACAAAAATGGTCATAACTTGGCCAAAAATGCTCGTTTTTAAAAAATAAAAACGTTACTGTAATCTACATTGCAGCGCCTATCTGCTGCAATAGCAGATAGGGGCTGCAAAATCTGGTGACAGAGCCTCTTTAAATGAAAAGGAGATTAGAAGTAGATAAGATTATGTTTATTTAAATAAGTAAATATTATTTGCGAATATAAAAATATTTTAATTGTAATTCACCTAATATGAAGAACTAGAAAAAATGTAAATGTAAGTAATAGAATATGGGTACGGTTTGCCTGCCGCTACCTCTTATTTGACCCAGTCTAATTTATGCAGAAGACATCTTGCAGGGGATTTATCAAAGCTTTTCTCATGTTCTGCAAAATTAATCTAGTTTTGCAGTGACATTTTTAAGATGAAAATATTTTCACAGATAAATCCCTTGGACGCAGTGCTGTATTTTTCATCTGTCAGCGTTCAGGTGAGCATCAGGAACGGCATATGAGGCAGATGATTCAAGTCATAATCACTTGTCTTATATACAAAGGAACCAAATGTATAAGCATTTTACCTGTGCCGCATTGTGTAGATATGTAGGACTGTAGCACTGTGTTTATCAATGATGGACTTATAATAAAAATATCTTATAAAAAAACTTCATTAACAACTGTACTTAATGCGGACCCGGCAGCTCTCCTGACATGACTGTTGTAGTAAACACTTTTATTCCCCACAATAAAACAATTTTAAAGCATGTTTTCTTAGAACTCTGCCTTGTGCCATTCCTCTATTATTCCTCCTAGAAATGTAGAAGTAAATTGATAACTGGACATTACCGATTGACAAGTGCGTCCCTACAAAGTCTGATGTTGTCCAATCAGTGCTCACAGTCCTGAAAAGAATCAGAGCTGTAGTACTGCAGCACGACCGCTATACTGTATCCAGAACTTTCTGCTTCCGGCACCGACCACTTCATAGCTTCCGGCTCCTAGAGTCGGTTGGAACAGCTGATCGGTTCGGGGTACAGGTGTCGGACCCCCACTGATCATATACTGATGACCTATCCTGTGGATAGGTCATCAGTTTAAAAAACAGCCACAAGTCGGGACAACCCCTTTAAGTTGTATCTGCTGAAACCAAAACACTCAGTTAACTAAAAAAACAACTGACAGAAAAGGACGAGCCAAGGACATCACAGGCGATGATTTTGATTTTAGCAGGAAATGCTCTTTAATTTTGCGTGTCTATTTTATTCTGCTGAAAATTGTACTTCACGTTTTATTTTGCAATAGACACTTCTCAACCACTGCAAAATAGCAGTTTAGTAAATGAAATCACAAGCCTTGCTAAGAGATGACACTGGTAAATAATGTCCACAGCGATTCCTAAACACTTTTATGTAGATGACGGAAATGAAGTGTTTATGCAGATTTCAATCTCGTCTCTGGAGTTTGCTAATTATAAGGAAAGCGCGGCAAGTGACACGTTATTAAGCTTGTTATGATAGCAGCTTTCTTTATTTAACAGCCATGTTAGCGGCAAAATCAAGCAACACTGTTCACCGTTGTCAATGCAAATAATCTAGACAAGGCCAAGAATGATAAAGAAGACTTCAAAACTAGTGTGATATTTATCATGCTCAATACCCGAATCCACAAAATATAATCATTATTGAGGACATAATAAAACAGAAGGAGCAGTGCTCATGCTCGGATCATATACGTCATTACTGTCCATACACATAAATCATGCAAGAATTTCTAATATATTTTGAAGCTATCCCTCGGTTTAGATGATGACATTTGCCACGTGATAGGATGTTATTGTGTCACATCCAGTCTCAGCCCACAGCATTTTGACACTTTTATCTAAACTGCATCTACTGCATCGGACCGAAGATCACACATGGGGAATTATCGGAAGATTATGGCAGAGATGTATAGAGGAGACTGGTTGTCGACTGTCTTATATGTCATTGTCAGTAATTTTGAGATTAATTCACTGGACAATGGTAGTGTGGGCATTGGGTAGTCAATGAAAGGACTGGTGCAGAGGAGAGGCATTAAAGGAATGAGGTGAACTGCTAGCATTCAGGGGCATTCATGGATCAGGGGGAGCTTCTAAAATAAAAATTGGGGTCCTGTCCTGGTGGTCAAGTATTTGTTGACCCCTTCACCTAACCCTTAATAGTAGAAATGGGCACGTAACTATCAGACTGCTTCTCTGCCCTAACTTGATAACTTTATGTAGGTTTACACTTTTAATCAGGTTGGGGCCAGACCTGGGTCAAATCTGGGCACTAAAACAGCCACAGAAACATCTGAATGTGCTCCCATCGGCTTGGTAGAAGGGTGCTCATCATTTTATTTTATTTGAATGTAATTTAAACAAAACACTATGATCATACTTGCCAACAGTTGGTGGAACAATCCCGCGTACTGGACCACAACAGGGTGGGATTTATGCAAATTTGTACACAAGTGGGCATTTTCAATAATTTTAAAGCATTCCTGGGCAGAAGGGGTTGGGCGTAAAATCCTCACATAACAGTTAGTCTACACTCGCTACAAATTCGTACTCACATAATAGTAATTCATTTGATAAAGAAGAGTTACAGGCCGCATAAAGCAGCAATATCTGCAATTTTGTGCCTGCTGCTTGGATGTGAAGGCCAGAAGTTCTCTAGACTTTATACTATAACAGCCACAAAGAACTTGTTTCTTCCTTCGTATACTGAGAGAACTGATAGCCACAGGACACAGATTAAATACAGATGCAGAGAGATCAATCAGGAATAGAAAACGTAAATGTGAACAGAATTAACAGACACTTTGCACGCACGCACGATAAACAGAATAAAACAGATTAGGCAACATCTTCTCTCTGTAGACCCTGTCATGCTGCATTCATGTTGAATAAAATGATGAAAATTCCCCAAAGATATGAAATCTCACTTATGAACGAAAAGCAAGACAACAGAAAAATTTATTTATTAGCTAAACTTTGTTGGAAACATTGTTTCTTAAAGTATCTGGATGTAGTTTCTCAACCAAACTCTCCCAGGCTTGTGATGGCGACTGAATATAGTATGAATGACTGAATATAGTATGAATGACTGAATATAGTATAAATGACTGAATATAGTATGAAGGCGTAGGTGTAATCAGAGGTGACTTGTTATTACATCACTTATATAATTCACTGGAAATGGATTAAGCCTTAAAATAGGATTGTTACAGCATGTCCAATGTAATTTTTTAATGGATTTTTTTTAGACTCTGACCGTATAAATTATCAACCATTCAACCATTTCTTCCTAAGCCTTAATGGGTTCCATTAACATAGTTACATAGGTTGGAAAAAGACACATGCCCATCAAGTTCTCATCTGTTGAATGTAACTGTTTGGTCCAGTAGAAGGCAAAACAACCCTGCACACCCCCTACTGCCAGTGAGAAAAATTTTGTCTCATAAGGGGATTGTTAGATAAAAACATGCTGGAAAAGTCCTTTAAATCGAATTAACTCCACAGTTTCTTTTCTGTTTTTTTAAATTCACAAATAAAGTTTATTGTAAAACATCAGAAGTAGATACAGAGCAGTGAGATGTAGAGACAACATGTCCATAACCAGTACAAAGGAAATCAGCAATTCAATATAGCGATGTATCAGAGGAATCACCATAGTTTCTTTTTAGTAACTATAACTATTTGAAGATATCCAAGTGTAAGGGCCCTTTTCATATGAATGCTCGTTCCCGATCATTGCCCTGTTCAAACACTCGTTCATCGGCTGATTGTATTGTTTATGGAGCGAGAAATATTGTCGTTGTGCTGCCGACATGATAGAAATGTATGGGGATGAATGATCATAGTGACGATCACTCATCTCCATACATTACTGATCATAGCACCTTGTGAAAGGAGCAGACGAGCGCCGTTCAACAAGCTGCCTCGTTGATCGGCACTCGTATTCACGTATGGAGCAGTGTAAGAAGACCTTTACTTGTACAAGTAGGCCATATGACAGCTTAAAGGAATGCTCCGGACAAAACTGATTGTATTACACCCATTGCAAGGCCTGAGATTTAAGAGCGTGTTGTATATACTCAGTAGTTTGGTTTTCATTTACGCCATTAAAAAAAGAAAAACAAAAAAAAATAATTAAATAAATAAATAAATAAAAAAGATACACCGGTCCGGTGACAGAGTAATGTTTTGAGTATATTACTTATTGAGCAATGAAGGAAGCAGCTGTTTGGGATCAAGCATAATTATAAAAGGTGGGCAACTTCTGCCCCAAGTTACTGTAAAGCACCTTTATCTTTATCCTCCTATTAGTTATCCACAATCCCAGGCTGCTGCTTTCCTGCATGTCCCTGCTGCAGAGAAGAAGCAATATGCTGAAAACAGGTCCCTTTAAATAGTCTTACTTCCTAGTTTGTTGAGGAGGTCTTGGAATAAAGAAATAATTTAGATTCAAAGTTTAGTAAAAAAACAACATTATTTTCACGTTTACCAAATGGAAACCCCCTATGTATCATTCTTTACAGAATGAGATCTAAATGTAGACACATCCATGTAAAAAAAAAATAATTGTGGCACTATTTACGAAGAAAAAAGTTTTGAAAATTGTTAAAGATTTTTTAGACGTGCCTAATCTTGCTAGACTGAATGTGCTATTTGTACGTACTAGACCGGTTTCACATAGCTGTAATATGGCTGTACTTTAGTATCCGTATTACAGCCCCAACACCCGGATGCCTTGAGTTTCTACTGAATCGAACTTAGATAATCATAGGGCTCTCTGGCCATCTAAGTTCAGTTCAGTAGAACCACTTAGCGTCCAGGTGTTGCAGCTGTAATATGGACGCTAAAATATAAAACCAGACCAAGGGTAAATTATCTGATCTGTGATCTGTGATCTGAGCAATCTTATGAGCCTGATTTTG
Source organism: Rhinoderma darwinii (assembly GCF_050947455.1). Lineage (NCBI taxonomy): Eukaryota > Metazoa > Chordata > Amphibia > Anura > Rhinodermatidae > Rhinoderma > Rhinoderma darwinii. Next base: position 308,735,473 of record NC_134691.1, read on the forward strand.
TAATTTATTTGGATTAATGATGAATGAACATAAAGCCCAAGATTGATCACATTTGTGTATTTTTTTTTTTAAATGATTCGTAATTGACTTACTTTCACATGTGGGGAAATTCAAATATAGATTAGATTTTTGCTATGAATAGTATGTTATTTTTATGAGAAAATGCTACTGATCATAGGCAAATATCTGCAGTGTTAATGTACAAATGTTGTTATATTAAATAAATATAAGTAAATTTCACGAGATTCTAGTCAAGTTCTTAGTATGGTTTTGAACGCTGACAAAAAATCCAGTTTACTTTAGAGGAACTGGACGATTTGAACACAGTGAAACATATAAACCGTAATAACATGTATTAATGCTCATGTCAAGTCTCTGTTGTTTCAAAGCAATAACCCTTAAATATATATTCTGACCACAGACATTTATAGCATATCCTGTGGATATCTCATAAATGTCTAATAGATTCTAGTTCCAGCTCTGGGACTTGCACCTATCTCAAGAACGGGGGTCTAGGTGGATACTGTTTGGAGAGATGGCCAGGATTACTGAAACAGCAGAGCTTGCGGTGCTACGCTGTTTCCGTAACTACCATAAAAAAAGTGAATGGGAGTTACAGAGGCTTTTTATGTTTGATTCTGTAGGAATCCTACATAAAAAAAGTAGTGGTATGCTCCATCAGATGACACATTGTCACGGTTTGTGGGAGGCACGCAGGGAGGCAGCTGGCCAAACAACAGGAACCCCAGAAATACAAAGTCCCGCACAAGGGTAACTGGATAGTCCAGACAGTAGCCGCAGCTCTGGCACGGATGGAGGTGGGTGCAGCAGATAACGCCAGACGTGGTGGATGACGGCAGGTGCCGCAGGTTGTGCCAGACATGGCGAATCTCTCTGGACGTGGCAGATGACACAGGACGTGGCAGATGACAGCAGGTGCCACGGGTTGCGCCAGACGTGGCGAATCCCTCTGGATGAGGCAGATGACACAGTAGACCGGAGCGGAAGTGAGCGCTGGCGTCTCCTAGGAAGGAGATGGGGACCAGCCCTCACGGATCCATGGCTACGGGCGTCGGGAGGGTAGTGAACCCGACGGCCCATTGGCCATAGACGCTACAGTATCCCCCCTCTTACGCCCCCTCTTTTTGGGGCCAGAGCGAGAGAGGAATTTATTATTGAGAGCAGGAACACTGAGGTTCCCACCGGCTCACTGGACCTCTCCTCAGGACCAAACCCTCTCCAGTCCACCAAATAGAAAGTCCTTCCTCCTACCCTCTTGCAGTCCAGGATCTCCCTCACCTCGATCACATCAGGAGAACCGCTGGGAGCAACTGTGGAACTGGAAGCCTTGCTGTAGCAGTTCAGGACCACAAGTTTCAGGAGGGACACATGAAAGGAGTTGGGGATTCTGAGGGTAGGAGGCAGCCGCAGCTTATAGGAGACAGGGTTTATTTGTTGCAGAATCTCGAAAGGACCAAGTAACTTGGGAGCAAACTTGTATGAAGGCACCATCAAACGAATGTTTCAAGAGGATAGCCAGACTTTGGTACCCGGAAGATACTGAGGCGGCTCTCTTCTCCTTGTATCTGCTTTTCGCTTCATGCGATCGACTGCCAGCAAAATAGAGGACCGGGTCTGTTGCCAGATTTTCAGAAAGTCCCCAAATGCAGAGTCAGCAGCAGGTACCTGAGATGTAGTCGACACTGGAAGAGGGACTCTAGGATGTTGACTGTACACAATGTGAAATGGGGTGGAAGTGGTGGACTCACTTGTGTGGTTGTTGTACGAGAACTCGGCCCATGGAAGAAGCTGTACCCAGTTATCGTGCTGTGAAGAGATGAAGTGGCGAAGATAATTCTCCATGATCTGGTTGATCCTCTTGACTTGCCCACTGGACTGGGGGGTGATAAACTGAGGAAAAGTCCAATCTCACATCCAAAAGTTTACAGAGGGCTCTCCAGAACTTTGTGGTAAACTGAACCCCCTGGTCGGACACAATGTGAAGAGGCAAGCCATGCAAGTGAAAGATGTGTAGAATGAAGAGACTCGCCAGTCGGGGAGCAGAAGGTAGGCCGTTGAGCAGGATAAAATGTGCCATCTTAGAGAACCAGTCCACCACCACCCAGACAGTGTTGCTGAGGGGGGAAGGTCTGTGGCAAAGTCCATCGCAAAGTGCTGCCAGGGGGCATTGGGTACAGGCAGAGTTTGAAGCAGGCCGGCAGGCTTGAAATGAGTAACTTTGTTAGAAGCACACACCGTGCAAGAAGAGACAAAGTCCAGAACATCTTTAGGTAGTGTGGGCCACCAGAAGGGACGAGCAATCAGGTCTCGGGTTTTACGGATACCAGCGTGCCCAGCCAGTTTAGAACTGTGTCCCTAGTTGAGAATTCTTCTCGTGTCTGCCAACCGAACAAAAGTCCTCCCCGGACGGATGTCTCTAATCTGCAGAGGATTAGCAGTGACAATGCAGGACGGGTCTATGATAGTCTGAAGGGACTCCACCGTATCTTCCGTCTCAAACTATCTGGACAGGGCATCGGCCCTCACATTCTTGTCAGCGGGATGGTAGTGGAGCACCAATTGGAAATGGGTGAAGAACAGCGACCACCTGGCTTGATGGGGATTTAGTCGTTGAGCGGACTGAAGGTAGGTGAGGTTCTTGTGGTCGGTGAATATCAGGATGGGGTGAGCTGCGCCCTCCAGAAGATGTCTCCACTCCTCCAGAGCCAATTTGATGGAGAGTAGCTCCCGATCTCCAATAGAGTAATTGCGCTCAGCAGAAGAAAAAAGTCTTGACTAGTAGCCACATACTATTGCCTTTCCTTTGGAGCTCCTCTGGAATAGAAGTGCACCTGCACCAACAGAGGAAGCGTCTACCTCTAATGAGAACTGCCGAGATACGTCAGGATAATGGGAGATCGAAGCTGAAGTGAAGGCTTTCTTGAGGCTAATAAACCTCAAGAATAAAGCTAATAAAGTCAAGCACAAGTGTACCTGGATAGTCCAGACAGTAGCCACAGCTCTGGCACGGCTTGAGGTGGGTGCAGCAGGTAACGCCAGACGTGACGGATGACAGCAGGTGCCGCAGGTTGCGCCAGACGTGGCGAATCCCTCTGGATGTGGCAGATGACAAAGGACATGGCAGATTACAGCAGGTGCCGCAGATTGCGCCAGACGTGGCGAATCCCTCTGGACGAGGCAGATGACACAGGACGTGTCAAGGCAACAGCAGGTGAATAGACACGACTCCAACTAGTAGGCACAGGAACAAGAACACAGCACGGGATATAGGAACAGGTAACAGGGCACGGGTAACAACTGGAACGGGAAACACTAAGGGACCATTTGCAAGACAGACTTGGGAATACTAACAACGCTCAGGCAAGGATCAGAAGGGCTGGAAATCATGTGGTTGATAATGATGATTGTTTTACAGGTGCGCGCGCTGGCCTTTTAAGAGCAGGCACGAGCGTGCGCGCGCACCCTAAGGGGCACAGCAGACTGGAGCGGAAGTGAGCGCTGGCGTCTCCTAGGAAGGAGATGGGGACCAGCGCTCACGGATCCATAACTGCGGGCGTCGGGAGGTGGGTAAACCCGATGGCCCGTGGCCATGGACGCTACACATATTATGGACATATTCTCCTGTAATATGGTACCATACAGAGCACCATGCAACGGCAAATGGATGGCCTACCATTCCTTAGTCTGGAGCTGTAGGGACTTCGTGTGCCACCTTACAGATCCGTTTCAGAAAATTTGTATGGAAGAAATATTGTACATCTGAATAGGATTGTTTTTACAGTGTGTGAATGGGATATTTACAAACCCATTCAGATATATGGGACAGATTTCTGGCGTAGAAATTTCTGCAACGGGAATCTATCACATGTGAACATTCATGTGACAATTGCATTGCTGCTGTAGTGCTGATCTGTATTTTAAACTGAGACACCAAAGTGTCCATTGTAATGTCAAATATGATTTTTTTAAAATAGGATTTTATTCAAAATATACTAATTTGTACATGTATAATATCACTGCCTATACTATAAAATAATATGTGAAATGTATCTTAAAATATGACTGTATCTTAGTAATTTTTCTGAAACGATCTCAATGTGAATATACTTTCTTCACATTAGTTGAGGAAAGCGCCAGGGGGTTAATTGGTTTAAACAGAGTAAAGATTCAGTAATTACGGTCATAATGGCTCTAGAAGAAGGCTATAAATACTTATAATTTCATAGGAGTAGAATACTGTACTTACCTTTAAAATTGTACATCTTCTACAATAACAGTGGCAATAAGGCATGTATAGTGCTCACCAAAGAAAATGGCCATTTTATATGCATTATCTATTATGGTTAATTATGCATATTTTAAATTTCTCTGCTAAATGTTAACCTCTGGAAATATTACTAAAATGTAAGTTTTATTGACCATGTTTTGTATTGTCAGCCAAACACACACTCCGAGGAAGGCAAAAGCAAGTTATAGTTAGTAGTAAAACAAGCTGAGTTAGAGGAATAGTTGTCCCCATTTTGGAGAACTTACCGGGGTAGAGTTCCATACTCTCCAATAAAACCTAAACTGTGCTGATTATGGAGAAACCATCTTTCTTCTAGACGTACAAGTTTACAGGCCTGGGTATAAAAATACTCTGAGTTAGACCTCTATGGGCCTTCCGTTTATGGTTGTACAAAGTAATTAGGTCGTCCCTAAGGCTGGGTTCACACGACCTATTTTCAGGCGTAAACGAGGCGTATTATGCCTCGTTTTACGCCTTAAAATAGGGCTACAGTACGTCGGCAAACATCTGCCCATTCATTTGAATGGGTTTGCCGACGTACTGTGCAGACGACCTGTAAATTACGCGTGTCAAACGACGACGCGTAAATTGACTGCCTCGGCAAAGAAGTGCAGGGCACTTCTTTGCAACGTAATTTGAGCCGTTCTTCATTGAACTCAATGAAGAGCAGCTCAAGATTTACGAGCGTCACAGACGCCTCGTATATTACGAGGAGGAGCATTTACGTGTGAAACGAGGCAGCTGTTTTCGCTTGAAAACAGTCTGCCTTTTCACACGTAAATGCCTGCTATCGTGTGCACATACCCTTAGCCGTTTCTACTCAAAATGAAAGGCTATTTTTGCTTTATCTTTCTTGGTACTGTGCGGAAATCTACGACAAGTCCACCACATCTGAATGTGGCCTAAAGCTGGCCAGAGAGATTAGGCAGCTATTGGATTACACCACCAATAATATGGGGAGATAAGTGGCGACCAGACTCCTTTCACATTGCTTATTTCTGGGGGTAAAATAAGAATATATGGGTGAAAAATTTAACCTTTTGGACCCTTGTTTACCAGAGAACTGCCTACAAAAGCCCCTACAGACATTTGATTTTTGGCTGATCCCATTGGGGGAGATGTTATCATTGCTAAATGGATAAATACACTTGAGAATTAGTATGTTAATAATGAATGTTTAGTGAAAAGTGGATATAACTATTTATTATCTCTTTAGGGTTCATTCTTACATGCCAAATGTCACTAGTAGCGGGGCATTACTGCATAGCAAAATGGTACTGTGAAATATGCTTTTTTGGGCAGCACGGCTTCTACAGGTGAAATATGTAGAAAGTGCTTGTACTACCTGTGCCATTTGGTATTAAGAATGGCTTTAGTACCATGCAACCATCTTATTAAAATAATTCTATGAAGGTCACATGGACTATCTTGGGGTAGCATGACTAAAGATTCTGGATGTCACTGACATTTTTGAGAAGCCCATATTCACTAGGGAACCTATCCTTCAAGACTTGTAACATATCTCATTTCTTGTAAGGCTGAGGTTTTCCAGTTTTAACTTTCAAGTCACTGGAGCTGGTGTTCACAGAACTTAGTTGCATGCAATTTAAAGTATTTCTCTAGACTGAAAATGTAGCACCCTAGTGGAACCCATCAACAGACCATAGCCCCATGATATTAGAGAAACAGCATTCTTTATGCTTATATAAAGGGAGAGCTATAGGTAAGTGGGTAACTTGGTAACTTTTTAATAAAAAAATGTTATATAATATTCCATTATACTTACTTTATGAATTCCTTATTTATTTCAAGATCTCTGCTTGCAGACAATACCTTCAATAGGAACTTTCATTGTTTTCTCCCAGGGAATAAAAGTCTGCTGTGGTCATGTGATGGTACAGTACATGGCTTGTTACAAGACACAGCTCTGATTACAGCACAGTAACAGTAGGGGTCTGTTTATATCTGTGTTGGGGGTTCTGTTCTAAGACTCTGTCACAGATTCCATCAGATCTGATTGGAAGAATAGCGCTACGTGCAGAGTTATTCTTTCCGTGAAAATGGCAGAAACTACAACGGGACCTATTGAACCCCATTAGAAGTTAGTGGGGTCCGACGGGCATCGGTGGTATCTGTGCTATGACAAATCCAGCACTGCATCGTGGTTTCCCTTGTGTTACCATCACATGACCAGGAAAAAAAAATATTCCCTGGAAGTGAACAATGAAGGATCCTATTAAATAAACAGCAAGCAGAGATATTGAGAATTGTGAGGAATTGATACAGGAAGTTTATCGGAAAATTGTAAATAATTGTATATATACAAAAATTAACATTTCTTTTTACAGTATTTTTTCCTTTGTATAAAAAAACAATGCAAGGTATGCATAAAACATTCTGTGTTAGCCATTACAACTTTTTGTTTCTTATTTAAAATTTGCTTTGTAAAAATTGCACTTAGAATTTAGTTTGGTGCTATGGGCAATACCACAAAAGTCCTATTTCCAGAACATTGTAGATCTGGCATCTTTGCTAGGTGACATCATTTCCTATGTCACAGATATAAAACCAATTTCTGTTTTAATGAATCACTTTATAAATAAAGCTCAAGATCAGTTAACATGTATAAGGACAATTATTCTCAAAGACTAAATATATTTCATTGGATACATTTAATTGAATCAGTCTTTGTCAATGTGTCAGAGAAGGATAAATAGACACAGGAAGTAAAAGCAAATTCATTGTACATTGTAAATTATATTCTAAATTAGGAACATAATACAAACTACAATATCATCATACTGCATGTTCTAGAAAGGGAAGGTGCTTGTATTTAACATATTCCAGCCCCCTAGATGTGCATTAATTGAAAATACATGCTTGGAAAGAAGTACATATATTAAATTCAAAAGATATTAACCTACAAGAAATGGCAGTAATGGCATGAGTGGGGTCTTCAGTAAATAGTACATAATGGAGGAAAGGCTTGTATCTGCTTGACCTTGATTAACTTTCATGCAGGCGTCTTGTACAATTACTATGGTTTAGAAGAATGTAAGGGAACAATGTTATTTGTCTACAAGAAAGGTATTTGCTTACCGCTAAGGAGAGGATGATTATGCCGATACGGAGCTGGCAATTTACCAATCTCTTCTATTCTGTGGCTCATTACCCTGGACAGGTGGCCTGTGTGGTGTAGGCTGCCGACGATAATGCTGTGCACATAAATAGGCTCGATGAAGTGACTAAGAAGAGCGCCCTGTAACCCCAGGATATTCCATCTGGACAAAGAAATTGAAATGACACTGGTCAGAAAATACAGAATCAGGCGATTACAAACCACGGTTACAGGAAAAAAACTCTTGGTACCTGCTGATAAAACCAGAAACATATCAGGTGTACGGTGATATGGAGCTAGAATATACCACACTACTGGTCTACAGTATACAATCCCTGGACTAAGTCATCAAACTTGACATAAAACTTCACCTCTTTTGACAAACTCATAATATGTCATAACCACTACACGGTCTACTATCTAAGGTGCATATTGTCACAAGACTCCCTCTTTACATATGCCTTGTTAGGTCATATATATGATCCCCCTCTATTATCAAGAGTAAAGATGCTACAAAAGGTTGCCTCATGTCCTATCCTTGCATCACTCAGGCGGCCCATTGATTTTAATGGGTGTCTTATAATGCTTCATCGTCTTTCGGCGATTACAGCTGATCAACAAATCGTTGGGGACCATTGATGTAAACATGCGTTGTCCAAACCTTTAATGCAGTTCCTCAGCCTCATGTTAGCGATAGAATGTAAATTTGCATGGAAAGGTTTTCATCTGCTTACACTTGGGTGAAACTCTGTTTAGCTTTTAGTTATACTTGTAAATTTAGGTTGTTTCCATTGGTTTGTACCACAGTAGGGAGCACCATGGAGGATGATAGCTTTATATTAAAAAAAAAACAATAGCTAGAAGACTGGGTTCACTCCAAGCGTTAGTGGAGTGGTTCAGAACATAACCATTCTTGCATCCATACTTGTATTGGTATTGCTTACGCCCCCAGAGGAAAAGACCCATCCTCCATATGTACAGAAAATGTACATGTCCACTTTTAATTGGATGTTAAACTTTGTGGTAATTGCACAGTCACGACATATCATTAACAAGGTCTAATAGATTATTTGTGAATCAACCCACTGGAAATAGTCTAAGCGATTCGTTCCAATGTCAGCTCCAAATGGGATTGTCTTCTGCTGGACTTTGGGGACTATTATTGTGTTAGCCTGGACCAACTAAAGAACACGCTGGTGGGCCAGTCTGACCCTGATTGCATCAGAAAAATCACAGCAAAGACCTATGAATAAACCGTGTTATTTGGTGCAATTGTGATGAAATGGAAAGAGTAGTTTCTCAGAACAGCTTCAGTATACTACAAAAGTATATTTGATGAAAGAGGATGGCAGCAAGATAAATAGATGCCTTAAACAATCAATGTTCCATAGAAGACAGGATATTTAAGGCTTCGTTCACATCTGCGCTAGGGCTCCGTTCCGTCTGAGCTTTCCGTCGAAACGGAGCCCTGACAGACACAAACGGAAACCATAGGTTTCCGTTTCCATCACTATTGATTTCAATAGTGATGGATTCGGTGCCAATGGTTTCCGTTTGTCTCCGTTGTGCAATTGTTCCATCGTTTTGACGGAAACAATCGCATCGACTACGCTATTGATTCCTTCAAAACGATGGAACCCTTGCACAACAGAGACAAACGGAAACCATTGGCACCGGATCCGTCACCATCAATCAATAGTGATGGAAACGGAAACCTATGGTTTCCGTTCGTGTCTGTCAGGGCTCCATCCTGACGGAAAGCTCTGACAGAACATCGGAACGGAGCCATAGAGCAGATGTAAACGAAGCCTTAGAGAAACAATATTTATCTAGTTGACAAGAGTTGCAATTGCAATTGGCTAGTAAATAATAATAATTCTACTACTAATTATTAACCCCTATCCGCACAAGGACATAACTGTCCGTCGTTGCGGGAGGTTACTTCCCGCACGAGGACGTATAGTTACTGAGTTTTTCCCGGTGCACACTGACGGCGACAGTGTGCACTGGGAACCGGGAGGTCAGCTGTCGCCGACAGCTGACACTCCCCTCTTGCCGGCCAGCGGTCCTTTGCCGCTGATTTTGGCAAATTAACCCCTTAAATTCGGCGATCGGTTGCAATCGCCGAATTTTAGGGGTTTCTAGCATATCGGCAGACCCCGGTCCGAAATGGGGGGGGGGTCTGCCGATAGTATGGCAAACGGAAGCCAAACAATGGCTTCCGGGTCTGCCATGGACGGAAGCCCATCATGACCAACCTTCGGCTGGTCCTGATAGGCTTCCTGTCAGAGTGACAGGAAGTCACTGTGTCGTTCCCAATGCACACTGTCTGCGACAAGGTGTGCATCGGGAACTTGGAGATCAGCTGTCCCCGACAGCTGACACTCCAGTGTTGCCGATCAGCGGCTCATCGCCGCTGATTTAGGCAATTAACCCGTTACATGCGGGGATCGATTGCGATCTCCGCATGTACCGGGTTTGTACCACATCAGCAGCCCCCATGCAATCGTGGGGGCTGCTGATGCTTGTAATGGCATCCGGAGGCCAGGCAACGGCCTCCAGGTCTGCCATGTATGGAAGCCTATGAGGATCAGCCTTTGCTGATCCTCGTAGACCAACTGTCAGAGTGACTGTGACATCACACTGACAGTTGGAATACATTACACTACCTAGGTAGTGTAATGTATTCTAGCAGCGATCAGAGCTGCTGGTCAAAAAGATAAAGTGTAAAAAGTAAAAAAAAAGTTAATAAACAAAAATATAAAGTGTAAAAAGTAAAAAAAAGTTAATAAAAATGTTTTATAAAAGTGTAAAAATAAAAGTCATTTATTATAGGGAAAAAATAAAAACTTTAAAAAAAAGTACACATATTTGGTATCACCGTGTTCGTAACGACCCAAACGATGAAACTATAATGTTCATTTTTCCGCACGGTGAACGCCTCAAACAAAATAAACAGAAAACTGTCAGCATCGCTATTTTTTGATCACCACCCCTCCCAAAAAAGTGATCAAAAAGTCGCATTTACCCCAAAATGGTACCAATAAAAACTACAACCCGTCCCGCAAAAAACAAGACCTCCCACAGCTTTTTTGACGAAAAAATAAAAAAGTTACGGCTCAGAATAGCGTGTCCCAGAAAATAAATTATTTTATAGAAACGTAATTTTATTGTGCAAACGCTGCAAAACGTAAAAAAAACTATACACATATGGTATCGGCGTAATCCTACCGACCGGCAGAATAAATTAAAACGTAAATAAACGCTGTAATAAATAAAGAATTTAAAGCGCCAAAATAGCTGTTTTTTGGTCACCTTAGCTCTAAAAAAGATCCTGAGGGGCCAGAATGCTCACTATACCCCTAGAAAAATTCCTTGAGGGGTGTAGATTCCAAAATAGGGTCACTTTTGGGGGATTTCCACTGTTGTGGTCCCTCCGGGGCGTTGCAAACCCGACATGGCACTGAAAACCAATCCAGCAAAATCTGCGCTCCAAAATCCAAAAGGCGCTCATTCCCTTCTGAGCCCTGCTGTGGGTCCAAACATCAGTTTACGACCACATATGGGGTATTGCCGTAATCGGGAGAAATTGCTTTACAAATGTTGGGCGGCTTTTTCTCCTTTATTCCTTGTAAAAATGAAAAAATTCTAAATTTCCACAGAAAAATAGGTGATTTTCATCTTCACAGACTAATTCCACTAAATTCTGCAAGAAAACTGTGGGGTCAAAATGCTAACTATACCCCTCGAAAAATGCCTTGAGGGGTGTATTTTCCAAAATGGGGTCACTTTTTGGGGGTTTCGACTGTTTAGGTACCACAAGACCTCCTCAAACCTGACCTGGTGCCTAAAATATATTCCTAAAAAAAGGAGGCCCCAAAATCCACTAGGTGCTCCTTTGCTTCTGAGGCCTGTGTTTCAGTCCATTAGGATACTAGGGCCACATGTTTGATATTTTTAAAATCTGCAGAATCTGGGCAATAAATATTGAGTTGCGTTTTTCTGGTAAAACCTTCTGTGTTACAGATTTTTTTTTTATTACAAATGAATTTTGGCAAAAAAAATGAAATTTGTAAATTTCACCTCTACTTTACATTAATTCCTGTGAAACGCCTAAAGGGTTAAAATACTTTCTGAATGTGGTTTTGAGTACCTTGGCGGGTGCAGTTTTCAAAACGGGGTGATTTATGGGGATTTTCTAATATATAAGGCCCTCAAAGCCACTTCAGAACTGAACTGGTCCCTGAAAAAATGGCCTATTGACATTTTCTTGAAAATATGAGAAATTGCTGCTAAACTTCTAATCCTTGTAACGTCCTAGAAAAATAAAATTCCTTTAAAACAATGATGCAAACATAAAGTAGACATATGGGGGATGTTAACTAGTAACTATTTTGGGTGGTATTACTATCTGTTTTACAAGCAAATACATTTAAATTTAGAAAAATGCTAATTTTTGCACATTTTTTCTACAATTTGAAGTTTTTCACAAATAAATATTGAATTTATCGACCAAATTTTTTCACTAACATAAAGTACAATATGTCACGAGAAAACAGTCTCAGAATCGCTTCGATAGGTAAAAGCATTCCGGAGTTATTACCACATAAAGTGACACATATCAGATTTGAAAAAATCATCTGTGTCCACAAGGCCAAAACAGGCTGTGTCGTAAAGGGGTCAAAGTCATCATCATAATAATTATAATAGTCTAGAGAAACCCTTTAAGGACTTACTTGTTGTACCTGAGTGAGAAGTAATATCAGCTAAAAAACACAAATCCCTCATTCATTAAACAGTTTCTAACAAAAAGTGTCGGACCTGCCCATAAGAACCGTTTGGATCCCTTTCATTTTTTCAACCCTAACCAAAAAATATTAAATATTGTCTGCTAAAGGCGACATTAACACTTTTTATTAGAACAGTGCACAATTACCAATTATTGGGATTCCATCAGAATTACTTCCCTTTGATGTTGCTGTACAACCTACTGGAGAAGCTCCTTGTGTCTGTTCTCCTATTTTTTTTTTTGACTGATACAGATGTGCCCCCCCTTACATTCTAAATCCAACATAACCCGATATGTTAAACAAACACGTAAAAAACAAAATGTGTATCTCTGACGAATGCCATCCGTCAGCCCTATACGGCCCATAGACTTTCAGTGTTAAAAAAACATATATGTCAGAGCCATCCAGTAAAGAATAAGTGTACGCTTTAAACGTATGGTTTTTAACATGGTAGTCTGTGGGCGACATATGGCTGACTGAGAACATAAATAAGAGGAATCCATCAGCCATCCATCGCCTATAGACTACCATGTTACAAAAAACATACATTTAATGTATACAGTTTTTTTTTACCAGATTGTGCAAGATTGGATTTTATTGGTATCATGACAAATTGTATTACCTAACGCAATTCAAGCAAAAAGTAATGGTGGACACATCTGTACATGAACTGTACATCCTAATAATGATATAGATGATCAATACATAATGTAAAACTCAAGGTACACATACACATTGTATATGCCCCTGGCCACTGCCAATGACCCCAATCATCCATAGATAATGACTGTCCTATAGGCGTTAAAGGTCATCTGCTATTATTGTTTTTAGGTCTTTCCTTCCTTTCATAAATTACGAAGAATTGATCTTGACACAGGAAAACATAATCACTTTATTTTTTTCTGAAAACGGACATTTTGCAGCTAATTTCTAACATCATCGTCCTGTTCATTAATTAGCATTTCTCGATCGTTAGGGCAATTATTGTTCTGCCTCTATGCAATGAATCTCTTTTCATGATTAATCAGGAGTCATTATATTTTCCCTTTCCCAAAGCAGTCAATTATCACGGAATACGTCCCATTAATTACCAAATGTTTAAACAGGCACATTGTACCTGAGGAGCAATCTGCTTAAGGAACCTGTGACACAAAGCACTTTACAAAAAGGGTCCCTTTAAATTTTATTCCAAAAACACAAGCAATTTAGCTTGCTATATTAATTTGTCTCAGAAGCAGAGCTGTGAATTAGAAACATCTTTTAATCTCATGCTAGAAAAGGCAGCCATCTGGCTGCTGAGAATTTTTAGAGAATCTTCTTCTCTCACTCTGCAAATACAGGTCATTAAAGTAATGTGTTCATCTACATAAAACTCAAATGGAATATAAAAGGTAATATTTATATACAAACAATTTAGTCCCACAATTTAAACAGTCATTGATTTTATGAAACATTTACTTTGGACTATCAGATTTGCATATCTCTCTTCGGCAATTCCTCCAAGTAATGTAATATTTGGAAAGAAAAGAATACCATTAAATACTCACCTTTTCCAAATGCTAAATGAACAATTATGGCAGAACCATGTTCGGTGCTGGCCAATATTTTTTATGTGGAATTATGATGGATCGTGCTTCTATATTATCTTTCTCTAATAAATTATATTGGACGTGTTTATTTGCTGGAGGATACAAGATTTCTGATGTGAATGGTCCTAACAAGTGGTATAAAGAGTATATATTATCTAAACACAGTGGAGATAGTTTAGGCATTCACATTTATTTTGCAAACACAACAGGGCGACTTGAAGGGAATTAAACCTTTTAACAAAAATTTTAAAAGACTTAGTAGGTGACCATCTCCTGGGGGATGAAGAAGTCAATTACAGAGTTTGTTCTGGGTAAGACAAAATTGTCTGCTTTTATTTGCCCAGAAAAAACACCAATGTTCTCTATGAGCTTTGCCTGGTTTTGTAGCTCTGCCCTATTCACTTCAACTGAGGAAATCTGCAATACCAGACATGACCTATGAATAAGAGAGGCGCTGTTTCTGAAAAAAAGAAGATACATTTTTCTAATCCCGGACAACCCTTCCAAGATTTGTTCCTTATTGTAGATGTTGTGTTCGGTGCAGAAAATGGAATCCACCAATATGCTGTAGTTCCATATATCACTGAATTCAGACTTCAATTTATACAAATGTGGTTAAAAGAAGGTTATAGAAAATATAAAGGCAGATGTCAAAATATCAAACAGTCCTTGTGCAATATTAAATACACAGATTTCTACTGTTCTCTGTAAATATTGTGACATATTTGGCCATCGAAAAGGAGTGGTCTAGTTTAGAAAATCGATATAACCTATTAGGGAATTCTGAGTTAATAGAGGGGTGGCCGAGTGTTCAGGATCCTCATCTCTTGGCCATAGTGGAGACCGGTTACAAAGAGCGTCTCTTGCTATGGAGGATCTATTCTGTCCTGCACTACACAGACCACCCATTGATTTGAATGATCACTGTGTAATGTTTAATTTCCCCTGTAGTGGCGCTGATGGAAATTAAACACTTACTGCCTTGTTATCCCACAGAATCCAGCTGATCGCTGGGGGGTCCCAGCAGGTGGAAACTTTGTGATCTGCTTATTGTCAAGCGACACTCCCAACAAGTAGGGATTGTCCAAAGCGGAGAATTCCTTAATATACTAAATCCAAATAAAAATATCCATATAATCTCATAACTATATATGAGATCTGTGGAACAGTTTCTTAATTAACTTAGTTTATTTAGCTCTGAATAGAGTCCATAGCCTCTTAGATGGAACCTGAAAATTATCAGAGAGACATTGGGGCAGATTTATCAAATTATTTGTGACAATTTTCTGATGTAAAAACATTTAAAAAATATGGCCATCGGCCGAATGCCATATTTATAAACCCTGTTGATGTATCTGACGCATGCTGCAGCGGTGAGAGATACTGGAGCATTGCTTATACAATATATAATAGATATTTAGAGCAATGCTAAGAAAATACAGTATAGGTCATAAACACAAAATCCTAGATCTATGATCTACCGTGCTTTATTCCAATGTTGTCATATACACTCAAGTGCCTTACGCTAACAGCCCCATTCAGGGGCAGACTGAGAGTAATCTGGCAATAAAGGTCTATAGCTCTATAGCCATGATACACTGGATTTGTGTTAATAAATGTATTTGAGGAGGACTTATAACCAGCATTACTTTATTGCAGGCCCTGCCCTTATATTTTAAGGGCTGTGAGCCTCCTTGTTCCACGTGCCCTATTGTCCAAATGGTAAGTCCGCCCTAGACCCCATTTGAGACTTGCACTTATACAAAAAAAGCAATAAATGTCACCTTATTAAAGTATAAATTCTCTTGTTAAGATACCTTAACACAGTCCGATATGGGCTGTTAAAATGAGCGCCGATGAAGGAGACAGCTCATTAAGGGGCGCTCGTTTGCACCTTTCACAAGGAGCAATGATCGGTCACGTATGGGGACTAGAGAGGTTTACTACAATCATTCGTCCCCATATATTTTCGTTATGTCGGCAGCACATCTCCCTGTTTAGACAAGGAGATGTGCTGCCGACTAGCGACCATTTAATTGGCTGCTTAAATTAGCAGATCAGCCAATGAACGAGCGTTTGCTTGTTCATTGGCTGATCATTGCCCTGTTTACACAGGGCAATGATCAGGAATGAGCGTTTGTAGGAACGCAAATTTGCCCGATCATTGACCCGTGTAAAAAGGCCTTAACATAAATGATTTACCAATTAATTGTGAACGCTTTTTGTCGTTTTTCTTCCAATGTCATCTATAAATTTATCTTAGATCCATTGTCAAAGCTTTATTGCTTTCTGACAAAACTTTCTCATGTGATAATGAGCACAACAACAATATCTTAGAAAGTCAACCGACTGCCGATTACTGAATCACAAATCCAATAGCTTATTTATAATCAGAATCAATGTTAAAGGGAAATCTCCACAGCCAGAAGTGAGCCAGAAATTCCTCTAATTTGTTCAAACACTTGATATTACAGCGCTGTTTACAGAGACGAAATCCCCTGTCCAGTTTTCAATATAGTTAAACCCTAAGTAAATATTTTTCCCCCATTTGTCAATCATAGAAATGCCATAGATGAAATAGGTGAAATGCTCATAACCAGCTTCAAGAATAAGAGACAAATATGCCTCATCAGTAAGAGCAAATCACACTATGGAGCACAAATACATATTATTATATTGCTGCATTAGAAAGGTTTAGTAGAAAACAGGGGCAGGAAAGCAGCTTCTCCGAACCGGACACACATAGAATTATAATGATTGACATGAGGGACATGATGAAGAGTG
Source organism: Rhinoderma darwinii (assembly GCF_050947455.1). Classification (NCBI taxonomy): domain Eukaryota; kingdom Metazoa; phylum Chordata; class Amphibia; order Anura; family Rhinodermatidae; genus Rhinoderma; species Rhinoderma darwinii. Next base: position 308,752,063 of record NC_134691.1, read on the forward strand.
TATTGTTCTCTGCAATGTAACCCTTAGTACAGTCCACCTTACAATTGCTGTATAATTCTATATAGATGGAATCGACATATGTCTATTACAATGACCATAATAAGCCGTATTAACTTCATACATCAATATGGTTTATGAATAAATGATCATTTAAAAGGTTATGTACACCATGAAACCATTTGTAGTGCTCCAATATATCTAAAAATAAGGATTATTTGCTAATAGTCTTAATTAAAAATATCTGACTGTTTTTTGTGCCTACAGCTCCTATGTCGATTTATGTGTCAGACTATAAACCTGACTACACAAAAACCCGATCCTGCAGTTATATTCCCCTCATCTATCTCTTAAAGGGTTTTTCCCACCAGGGACATTTATGACATATCCACAGAATATGTCATAAATGTGAGATAGATGCGGGTCGGTGGGACTCACACCTATTTCTAGAACAGGGTTCCCCTCGGTAAGCTACACTGTTTCCGTAAGACCCATAGTAGTGAATGGCAGTTACAGAAGCCGCGTAGCATGCGAGCTGCGCGGTTTCCGTAACTGCTGTTTAGTTCTATGGGACTTACAGAAACAGGGCAGCTCAGCGAGTTGCGCTGTTTCCTTCTTTATGGTCAGAATTCACCTTCTTCAGCTGCAACACAGAGCGATAGAACGGGGTTTAAAGGGATACGTGTGGGTCACAGAGTTGGGACCCGCATCTATCTGACATTTATGACATATCCTATGTATATATCATAAATGTCCCTGGTGGGAAAACCCCTTTAATTCTTGATAACTTTTATTTTGTAAAGCAACTAGAAGTACGGGACAGATGAAAGGTATTATTACTGATCAGACTACACATAGGTCTTCATAGGAACTGCAGGCACAAAACAGTAGGTTTTTCTAATCAAAACTACCGGTATTTACAATTTTTTTTTGTTTTTTAATTTTAGATGTATTGGAGCAATACCAAATTTGTTGCAAAGGTGTAAACACCTTTTAAATGAAAAATTTAATTTAAAATCATGCTCCACCTTTGTAGCCTCTTAACACAATATATTTGGGAATTGTATTAATAGTAGTTTCTTAAGGTAGTCGTATTATCAGAAACATATAACCTCTAGGGGTGTTGGTATTCTCAACTTTGTCAGGAAATATTATATGTGCACTATGGCTGTTACTATTTTATATGCGCTACAGCTGGCACAATTATTTATACAGTATAATTGATACTATGAGTACTACTATGCCTGGCCTTATATTATCTACACCACTTTGTTTGGTATTTCACAGGTGGTAAGCCTGGTACGAGCAGTATGTCACTATTATATGGGTACTTATATCGCAGGTACTATTATACAGGTCCGAAATCTTCGACCTTTTTTTAGCTTGCGAGACTAGTGTAGAGAGCTATCTATCTATCTATCTATCTATCTATCTATCTATCTATCTATCTATCTATCTATCTATCTCATACATCATGCAATTATACACGCATTTATCTATAAATCCTACAGTAAGAAGTGAAGATTTAAAAGAGAAAATTTGCATTTGCAGTATCTAGAAGAAATGTAGTTTAACTGCTCCATTAAGATAACACAGCTGCTCGCTGTACAATCTGGTCCTGGTTCAATTTTATAAGCTCTGCTATTTGTACCTGCCAACAAAGTTAATCATGTGGTAAGATGTTACCACTTAGGCCGCGCTTAACTCTCTGCATCATAAGTGAACCGGGCAACTTAAAACCAAGTTGAGTCATTTGAAAGTTCCTGAGATAAAAATAACATTGGTTTATGGTTGTACAATAGTCAACTCTTTGTCAAAAACTTTTCTGCAGGGTATCAACTGTGTGAATGCAACACAGAAAAAAATGAATGATGTTCAAACTAAGGGTAGGGCCACACGGAGCAGCCGTGACACGGTCATAACGCGGATAACAACCGTGCCCGCACCATGTTTGGTGCAGCTGTCAAACAGCCTGTTAGTGGCCGCATGTTAACACGGGTAAACCGTCCCTTTATCTGCAAAATCGTGAGGCCACGTATTAATACACCCTTTATGTCCGCATGATTTTGCAAATTACAACAACTTACCCCCTATTCATTCTCTATGGTAGCGCCGGCAAAAGCCGAACACTGCACTCGGCTATCTCCGGCGCTCCCATAGAGAATGAATGGAGCGGCAGTGCGCATGAGCATGTAGCCGGAATACCCCTTAATAAGGTATTTGACAGCCGCACCTACATAGTTCCAGCTCGGTTGTTGGCTGCATTGCGACCGTGTCAGGGCCGCTCCGTGTGGCAGTACCCTAATAATAGTTTTTTGGGGGAAGTTTACTTTACTTTTACTACTGGGTAGAATGTCTTCCATGCACATTTATTGGAAGTGTTTGGAGTTTCAACAATGGCAGATTGATATTATTTGCCCTTTATAACCATCAAAGATTATATATTTTTTATAGAATTTGATATTAATATATTAAAATTATATATGTTACCATCCTGTAGATAAAAGGAAAGGCTTTATCAAAATAGGGAGAGTCTTCTTTAACCCCTTAATGACCAGCCTATTTTAAACCTTAATGACCAAGCCATTTGTTTACGTTTTTCCATCGTCGCATTCCAAGAGCTATAACTCTTTTATTTTTGCACGGCAGAGCACGGCAAAGCAGGGACGCTCCCAGCCCTCAGCTGCCTCTGGCAGCTGAGAGCAGGGAGATTTAACGGCTCCCTGCTCTGTTTACTCATCCTGATGCAGTGCCGTAAAAAGGCATATGCATCAGAATAAAGCCCGTTAATGGCCGCCGTTAAAAGGCGTATTGGCGGTCACTAACGGGTTAAAGGAATTGCCTGCTTTATTAGAAGTATCCCCAAAAATAACCTGATTACAGGTTGACCCTCTATTGGGACTCCCAGTGATCAGCAGGGGAACCTGTCAGCAAGTGTTCGATTCTCCTGCGGTGCCGCTACAGGGGAAATGAAGCATTGCATGGTATCCATTGAAATCAATTGGCCTTCCTTTAAATTAGTAGATGTGCCGAGTCCTCCAGAAAGAGAAACAATCTTTTTAGCCGCTTTTAGCTTTGTCTAATCAATGGAGGTCCTGAATGTGACACCCCCCTCTATTGACTCAGAATTCCCTAATAGAGTACTTTTGAAAAGGGAACAATAATATCTAACTGGAATTACATATTTTTTTAGTTATATTTAGAGACTAACAGTTATACAGATGTAGCCATCTTTATCTGGACACTGATAACTTGTTGCAGTGTGATATCACACAACAAAAGCCATTGAAAAGTCATTTAAAAAGTCAAGTCAAAGTTTCTTGACACTGTGTATTTAATGCGTTAAAAGTCAAGATAAAGATGGCTACATCTGTATCTATATATTAGATATGGGTAGTGTTCAAATATATATCAGTTCTCATGCCCCATAAAACTTTTTAATATATATTTTTTCTATCAAATTTCTACTGATCCTAATTACAATAGTTACTTATAATGATTTTATTTATTTGGGTAACAACCAAACTGAAACCTAGTGAAAAAAAACATGATTTTGAAAAACTCTGTCACGAGATTTCTATGCTACACAGATCCTTCTCAATGAATTAGAATATCATCAAAAAGTTAATTTATTTCATTAATTCAATTCAAAAAGTGAAACTATAGATACATTACACACAGAGTGATCTATTTCCAGCATTTTTTTCTTTTAATGTTGAGGATTATGGCTAACACTTAATGAAAACCCAAAATTTAATCTCTCAGAAAATAAGAATATTAGGTAAAAGTTGAAGATTGTAGCCTCATGGTGTGACACTCTAATCAGATAATCAACACAAAACACCTGCAAAGGTTTCCTAAGCCTTTAAATGGTCCAACAGTCTGGTTGAGTAGCTACACAATCATGGGGAAGACTGCTGACGTGACAGTTGTCCAGAAGACCGTCATTTTGGTAGCATGTCATGATGTTGTATTAAATTGGTTTCATGATAAATTGGAGTTCTTAACCAAACCCAAGCAAAGGTTAGGTGGAATACATCTGTACCCATATTGAAGGGTGGTTGCAGATGTTAATAAACTCTTAAAAAAAATAAGAGACAGGTAAAATATACCCAGACTAAAAAAAAAAACACTAAATGAAGTACAATATATTTTATATGTAAACAGCTAAGAGATTTAAGAAATATAGAGCAGCTTCATATGATGTTCCACAATGTGAGGTGGATGGGCTACAGGCAATGTACTAAACTACTAGCGTCCATCAGGATTTAACCAGAGTGACATGGAGTTGGTGGAAATCACTGGGAGGAAGGAACCAGACTATGTTCCCCATATGATTTATCTGGTATGATCAAAGCTGTCTAAAGCAATCAGAAAAGGCGAGAAACATACAAAGCCTGGAAGGACTTTGTCCTACTATTGTCAAGATTTTCTGCAAAATCTTACATGAACCCCTTTTCTTTAGCTTAGTTTCTCAGCTTTATTGAAAACAAATATTGAGGCTTCCTGTAACTGAGTAGTTTCTAAGAAAACGTTATTTATTATTTGCACAAAGCTTATAAAAAAAAAAGGAGATAAACCTAACACCATAGCCAAAGGCAATAAAGACATTGTAACTTGACATGTTTTCCCTTACTATTTGTCTCCTGTATATATTAAAGGGAACCTTTCACGATGAAAAAACATTCCCATCTGCAGGTGGCATCTTATTGAGCAGGAAGAGCTGAGCTGATTGATATATAGTTTTGCGGGAAGAGATTCAGTGTAACTTGTAATTTATAGATCTAAATCTCCGCTCATTCTGGGGTTAGGAGTCCAGTGGGCAGTCTCACTGAACAATTCACAGCCTTTCCTGTATGATTGTGAATACAGAGTTATTTGTCAATCAGTGAGTAGGACCTCCCACTGGACTCCTAAGCCTAGAAAAGGAAGAGGTTTAGTTAAAACTACAAATTATACTTGGTTTTATTCCACAATACTATATATCAATCTGCTCAGCTCCTCCTGCTCTAAAACATGCTGCCTGCAAACAGGACTGTTTATTATCATGACAGGTTCTTTATGCTGCTAAATGGGGAGGTACGGTAATAATAACAGTGGATGATGGAGGGGGAGAGTGGAAGAGACGGTGGAAAATTGAATGCAGATCTCTGTGAAATCAAGGAAAAGGGAAAAAGACGTAAGAGACAAAGTGGAGAGTAAAATAATTAAAAGGGTTCCCTCACCAAGAGAACTCACCATGACAGCCAGAAAAAAGTCTGGCTTCTCCAATCACTTTCAATCGCTGGTGGAATCGCATCTGATTATACATGTATCAATGAGTTTTACTCTGACAGTCCTCTATGACCTCCATGTGCCTTAATATGGCATATGCACTGGGTGTAATGATGGGGGTAAGGAAACAGACAAGTGAGCCCTAATCTACCCGCCACTCAGTCCCTGCCTACTTGCAACGACCCGCCCTAGGCGACGGGGTACAACTGGGCGACGGTCCCTACGCTCAATAAGTGCACGACAGACAAACAGACAAGGGTACACAGAAGCAGGGAAAAGGGGCAGTGGCCCACGGCAACACCGTGAGCAACAAGAGTGGTGAACGAATCGAGTCAAACCAGGAGTGTACGAGGTACCAAACGCAGAGCAGGAGAGTAGTGAACAAGCCGAGTCAAACCAGGAGTGTACGAGGTACCAAACGCAGAGCAGGAGAGTAGTCAGTAAGCCAGGGTCAATATGAAGCAGGGTCAAATAGTTCAAGAAGCTGCAGCAGGGCCAGGAAACCAAAAGAATCACAAGCAAGGGGGAACAGGAAAGGCAGGTATAAATAGACAGGGCGGGAGCTAGCTCCGTCTGGCCAGGCTGTGATAGGCTCTCCCACTCCTAAGCCTGCCATCCTGAGTGGTGGAAGATGGAGTCAGTCTCACAGACATAGAAGCAGGTGCAGACTGATTACCTATGGGCGTAGATACAGAAGCTGTGCCTGGCAGATCCTTAACACTGGGGTTTTCTTTATGAGACAACCTCTTTCAGTTTTCCATGTCCTGAACTCATTTTCTTCTGAAGTTGGTCATGTTTGAGTTGGGCCCTATTACAAGTTTTGGTTTGGGGTGGGGAACCCGTGGTTACTTGTTACGCACCTGGTTACAGGTCTAAGTCTAGGAATTTTGTTTGCATAAATTGCTCTCCGCATCAAGGTCATTTGTACTTTTTGTCCAGTGGTCCTTGGTGTGATAATTCAACATCATTATGTACTTTAATATTTTATTGTTGGAAACAAATGGTGACATTAAGAAGAGTGGGGCATGCCACCAATAGGTTCTGAAATTCTGGAATTATGGCAGATAGAAAAGGACTCTAGGCAAATTTCCAGGATATTTATAACTGGTACTGAGGAATAAGAATGAAACTCCTATGTTGGGGTAAATTAAAAACATCCAAGTTTTAGGGACTTTTGGTAAAGTTATGGAATTGCATTATAGTCAATAATCCAACACATTGTTAACCCTTTCATGACCAAGGGTCATTGATGCCCCTGTGTCCAAGTCAGTCAAATTTTCCAATTTTTGATATGCACTTCTTTAAATGATAATATCTTTGCAACCGTATTGAATATCACAACTATTTTTGCTTTGTTTTTTTTTTAATTATAAGACTTATGAGGCTTTCATCTTCTAGACTAGTTTAATTAACTCCATGTTTTTAATTTTTATTATGAGCAGACAAATCACAAAAACAAAATGAAAAAAACTATTTTTTGTATTTTTTTATATATATCTTTCTGTATATTATATTGTATACATACATACATACATACATACAATGTCACCCTTGATCGCTGGGAGCGGATAACAGAGCTATAAGGCTATATCCACATGACGTGAAAAAAAAGGGCAGTTAACAATGGACCAACTGTCAGTTTTTCATGGCTGTTTTGCATCAGTGTGTCTCAAAATTTGAATCCATTTCCCGGCCGTCTTACCATTTTTTACTGACATTTGCCATCCATTTTTCATGGACGTTAAAAAAATGGGTGAATTTTATTCCTTAGGGTTTTTTGTCGCAGCCACCTGAAAACACCACAGTGCCCATGTAGATAGTGATGCAATACCACTGTAGATAGTACCACATTGCCTACTATAGATAGTGCCAGTGCCCACTTAGATAGTTCCCACTGTAAATAGTGCCACAGTGCCCACATAGTGCCACAGTTTCCACTGTAGATAGTGCTCATAGTGCCACACACAGTGCCCATGTAGATAGTGCCACAGTGTGCTCTGTAGGTAGTGCCCATATAATGCCACAGTGCTCATGTAAATAGTGCCACACCCCCTGTATATAGCACCCCCTTTAGATAGCATCATACCCCCTGTAGATACCGCCACCCCTGAAGATAGCACAATCCCCATGCAGATAGCGCCACCCCTGCAGATAGCACCTCCCCTGCAGATTGCACCACCCCTGTAAATATCACCACCCCCTGTAGATAGCGCCACCCCCTGTAGATAGCGCCACCCCCTGTAGATAGCAACATCCCCTCTGTAGATAGCACCATCCCCTGCAGATAGCGCCACTTTCTCTGTAGATAGTGTCACTCCCCCATAATGTGACAGCACACCCCCCTGGTAATTTGCACCCCTTCCTGTAAATAGCACCACTGTATCTCCCTGTAGGAGCGGAATCCATCTGGCCAGGGATTATATATGGACACTGACATTAGGGGCTAACTCTAAAATCGGAATGCTCCGCCTCTAGCGTCGTCAGCACTGTGGCCGGGGATTCCGCTCCAGGAGTATCCCCTGATGTCACTATCCATATATGGATAGTGATGCTTGGGGCTTCACCAGTAGCGGAATCCCTGGCACAGAGCGATCTGACACCAGGTATTCCGCTCCTAGAGAGAGCCGCTGACGTCACTGTCCATATATGGATAGTAACGCCAGGGGCTTCTTTAGTAGCGGAATCCCCGGCACAGAGTGATCTGACACCGGGGTTTCTGCTCCTAGAGAGAGCTGCTGACGTCACTGTCCATATATCGATAGTGACGCCAGGGGCTTCTCCAGTAGCGGAAGCCCCGGTCATAGTGTCGGCTGGGGATTCCGCTCCTAGAGAGAGCCCCTGACAATGGACAGTGACATGAGGGGCTCTCTCTAGAAGCGGAATCCCCGGCACAAAGCGATCTCAGACTGGGAATTCCGCTCCTAGTTGGAGTTTAGGTGGCGCTATCTACAGGGGGGTTGCTATCTACAGAGGGGGCACTATTTACAGCGGGGATGGAGAGACGTCAAGGGCTCCCTCTAGGAGGGAAATCCCCGGCCATAGAGCTGGCCGGGGATTCCGCTCCTAGAGGGAGCTTAGGTAGCGCTATCTGCAGGGGGTTTTGCACTATCTACAGAGGGTTGTGTGTGGTGCTATCTACAGTGGGGGCTGTAGTCCGGGGCTGTTAAAGCCCCGGCAGACATGAGAGTGCAGCACTGCTCACACAGAAGCAGCACTGCACTCATTAAACCCTTTCAAGGCTGTCAACGTTTATATATGTGGCAACTGCACGGGAAATCGGCAGTTGCAACGTATATAGCCGTATGGCAGTCATGAAGGGGTTAATAATGGAGGAGTGGACTCTGCAGCGAATTTCATTTTTCTGCAGTTCCCCTTAAATCCATTTAAAGTCTTATATACTGCACCAATATAATATCCAGAACAACTGAAAGTTACTGGTAGTTTGTCATTCCATGCAGTATTATTATTGGGTGCATGCTATCATGTATCTTAGACTTAAATGTCCAAAACAATGAGCCATATTCCAACTGCACAAATACATCCCAGACAAATTACTTATAAGATAGGATACTACTTGGACAACACCCCATGAAAAAATACCAGAAAGAATCTTGTTATTATTAAATGTAACCTGTCAACAGGTCTGTCTTCACTAAATAATAGCATCATTAAGATACATTTTAAATGGAAACCCTGGTAAAATATGGTGTTTCCTGCTGTAATTATTGATAAATAGAATAATTTCTTGGAGTTCCAGTGTGGTTATTGTTATAGTAGACAAGTGCTTGTAGCAATCCCACTTGCCAGGGAAAAGATGGCGGCCAGGATGGAGCGCTGGAGAGCAAATTGCAAGATTTTTATTTTATACTTCACATCTGGAGGGTACACAGGTGGGAAACGTTGTCATTTTAAAAGTTAAATCTGGTAAAAAATGATCTTCTGTGATGTCCTAGATATGTGTGAGAAGATGATTTGGTGAAGTCTATAAATGATCTCAGACCACCAGAAAAAAAGCCAATGCTTATAAATTTTTTGGTCCGAGATCACAGACTTCACTAATGTCATTTTCTCAAATTTATCTATGAGATATCAATGGGAATAAGTGTCTGATCACTGGGACCCCCACATCTGGGACCCCCACCAATCCCTAAAACCATATTGCTCGTCTGTTTACGTCAGTTTCATTGAATAAAGCCGCAGGGCGCATGCTCGACCACTACTCTATTCAAGCTCCTCCTTGCTGTGGGGGATGCAGTGAGGAGTAATGGGGTTCTGAAGGCCCCGTTCTAATGATCAGAGGGATCTCAGCAGTGGGGCCCTCAGCGATCAGGCATTTATCACATTCTACAGAAATAATGTGGATTCTGGGTATACACCTACTAAAAAAACCTAGAGTGTGGTAACTGTTTACACTAAATACCCCATCCGACAGTTCATTGGGGCAACAACATAGTGATAATAATGACAGATATTTTGTATCTTAAAGTATTATCTGAAAGCAGTGATTTCAGGAAAGCGAAAATGATTTGTCGAGCTGAATGAGTAGTGCATTAAATACCTGGTAATTTTGTCTGTACAAGACATCGTGACTAGCTGCTCTCCCGATAACACACCGTCCCATGTCTGTACTGCAGGTCCAATCCTAACTGGAATTGTTCCTTCCCCAGACTCTATCTTTGTACGAAGATGACCTTGAAATTTCCTCACTATGTGCTTGCACTTGTTCACTTAAAAGAAAAACAAACATTCATTCAATAATTAAAATTCTCAGCTAAGTAAATAAAGCTTAATCATCATATAATGAAAGGTTAGGCAACTTTCTAATATACTTTGTATTTTAATCCTAATTCCTCATCATCTTTAATCTTTATCTGCTGTTAGTGAATAGTGATATTCTTGTGCCCATCCAGAGATGGCAGTGAGGAGGAACAGGGGGTTTGGAACCCCTATTCTCAAGATCGGTGGGAGTCCCAGCGATCAGACACTTATCATCTGTCCCTTTAAGGATGAGCTCTTTGTTTGCACACAAAACCAGTGTAAAGATTATTACTGAACTTATTGCTTTTAACAGAGAGAATACATTAGAAAGTTGGTACAGCGAGTTCTTTGTCTATCTCCATATATATATTTTCCCCGAGAACCTCTTGAAATAAAAACACACTTTCATACAATACATAAATGCTTTATAAATCGACATTATTATACTAAATCGCTATGCAGTCCCTATGGGTCTATACTACAGAGCTGTAGGCACTTCGTGTACAAGTGGATGGGACTGAACTGCATTCCCATGCACAGCCGCTACGCTTTACGCAGCCCCTTCAGTCAGCTTATCGTGTGGACCCCCACCGATCTGATATTGGTGACCTATCCTAAGGATAGGCCACCAATATAAAATGCCTGGAGAACCCATGTAAGGAATCTGATAGAGAATGCCACAATTTTTCAGTGGTAGGAAATTAGGACAATACAGAGGTATACTATGGCCCCATTTAGTGCTGTCCCATACAAATCAGACCTCGTGTGTAATATAACCAAGTTTCAAGCAATTATATAATAGGATCACTTCATTTCATGATACTTTTCTACCCTGAGAGGAACTTAATTGTTATATGACTGTGTGCAAAAAATAAAAGGTCTTCAGGAATACAGCCACAAGATACAATGTGGGAACCAAACGACAACAGCAAATACAGCGGTCACAAAGCTTTTACAGAGTGTAGAGAAAAAGAACATACAAACACAATATCGTAGCTGATTTTTCATGTGTAATTTGTGTTTTTCCTTAAGTTTAAATAAACAGGAAAAATGAAGTCAAGAACTGGAAATGTCATCTTTTATTACGGTGTCCATTGTTCTCCACTGAAATTGTTTTGCTCCCTTCGTTCTTTGTTCGGGTGGCCTCTGACTGTTTATCTAAATAATACCACAATTTGAAATTTGCATGAAAATGAGTCATGAAAATTGTGGGAGCGAAGTCGTATTATTTATTCTAATTACTATATCAAATCTATGTCAGAATATAATTTCCTCTGCTTCTTTTTATGTGTTTAAACTACAAGGCAGCATATTATAATGACTTCTAATAACACTTTAACCACCCATACATACTTAATAATGTACTTGATATCACCATGACCAAAGACCAAAAGACTTACAGTTTTAAAAATGTAGGGCTTGGAAACAATTTACTTATGGATGCAACATGACTTTTAAAAAACAATGATGCACAAGTGATCTGGTAGCTTTTAGGCTACTAAATCTTACGGCTTTGACGATGCCTAAAGGGGTTTTCCATTTTTAGGTAAATGAAGCTTAGTCAATGTGACTCTCTGTTACATTTTGTATTTCAATTTCTCACCATTTTCAAGATATTTTCTTCCTATTAATTTATGGAATGATCCTTGTTTATATCCAGAGGCAAAAAAAATCTGGTGTAACCATGTCCAGCTGCTGCAGGTCCATGGCTTTTTACAAGAGAAGGCTCTAAAACAATTAACAAACCATGGACCTGTTGTAGTTGAACATAATTAGGGTAGGTTTTCAGCAGTTTACATTAGTTGAAAGCAAGAAGAGATCTTGAAATTGATGAGGGATTAAAGCACAAAGTATATTAGAAAGTGATTTAACATTTCACAACACAGTGCCCGATTTACATAAAAATTGAAAAATACCTTTAACTTTATAAGCAAACAAGGGAGGGAGATTAAAGTTACACCAGCCCTGCAGGCCCCATTTTCTACAGCATTCTAATGTGTAGGTATTTTTTTTTTAACGGGTAGGAACAATTTTAAATTGGCGCAGTAAAAAAACTCAGGCTTTTCAAGTTCATCCAGCACGGCTGTTTTTGGTGCTTTTTGTAGAAAAAACAACAACAAATACAGATGACCAGAAGACATGAGGACACCTGAGCCAGCTTTCAAATTGATTTTGATCCATATTGCAATTGATCCATGGAAAAATCAAGGTAAACTATGTCAAAATGAAGATCCTTGCGTCTCTGGGGCTTCATTTGTTTTGTTTTTTCTTTTTGTCTACAAAGAAGTATTGAGGAGAGGACAAACTGGTATGCACAAAGCCTTAGATGTTCTTCTGTATTTCCCTGGTTACAGACTACAAACAAACCCTCGTGTAGTCTGACCCTGCAGTCATACTCCTTTTCATCTCCTGTTAATCTATCAAATGTAAGTTAACAAAAAGTAGGGAACAGATGGAAGGTAGTATCACTGGAAGATTAGACTACAAAGGGTTTGCTTGCACTCTGTAACCAAAGAGACACGTAGGTCTGCATATGAGCTGTAGACACAAAATAGTAGGATATTTTTAATCAAGACTATTTGCAAAGCTGCTTCATTTTATTGTAGACCCATTGGAGAAATGAAAAAGGTGCAAAGGTGTAGCTAGCCTTTAAATTAAAGGGGTTGTCTGGTTTAAAAAAACAATAAAAAAATAAAGAATCATGAATCCTATATATGTAATGCTTCATTTCCCCTTTAGTGGCGCTGCATATTTGAACATTTGCTACTAGGTTCTACTATAGATTACAGCTGATCCTGATTACTTTATCTGCATGGGTTCTTCTTACAAAAAGGGATCACCAAAATTGGACAATTCCTTTAAAACAGGCTTGTTCAATAGAAATGCTGAATATCTACCTACACTTGGCCTAATTCTCAGTTCTAATACACTGAATCAGAATAAAAAATGTTTAGACATTTTTGGCCAGGTCAAGCCTTGATGGCACTTAGACTCAGAAAATTAAATAATGACCGAATCTTTGTGCACATATTAAGACTTATACTATATACACACGGTACAATTTTTCAGACCATGTGTAAGCAACATATGTGTAAAAATGTAGAGTTTTGCAGTAATAAAATCAACTAGATGATCAAATATCTCTTAGGAGCCTGAGGGGACTGATACTATGCATGTAAATGGTAATCACGGAAGCGATTCTTGCATTGCACATGCGGATACACAGTAAAGGTATAGATAAGGCAGAGGAAAAAGCAATCAAAAGAAAATCTGTTTGCCAGGAAAAGCATATGAAAAACGATTGGCTGTGTAGGAAGACAAACATTACTGTATGTTTCAGTAGTCTGGCATTTGGAAAATAGGCAAATATCTGAACTTCCACCGTATTACATCACTGCTATTTTTTCATCCCCTTTAGACACGACTAACATTTTTTGTTTCCATTTAATGATTAAAAAAAAGAGTGAAAATATATACACAAGAAGCCCAATCTTACAATCAGATGTGATCTCATAGGGAGAGTTGAGTCGGGCATCTCCACATGGCGACGTACTGACATACAGATGGAATAAGATGCTGTCCTTCAGCCGGAAACCTCCTTCTTTTAACCGGATGAAAACAGACCTCTCCCAGTCACTTTTGTGCTTGCTGTAAAGATAGGACACATTTATTACAGTGAGCGGAGGATGTATCTGCTGTCATTACTATAGATAAAGCTCAGGACACCAACATAAGCAGTGGGTGACCATAGCATGAGAATAGAATGAACCCGAAACCTATAATTCTGTAAGCATTCGATTATTATATTATATTTTATTTGTTATGACTTCCAGTAATCCAGAAATTATGATAATCTGGCACAGAACTAATTGGTAATATTAAAGGGAACCTGTTACATCAAACATGCAATCTGATCTGCAGGCAGCATGTTAGAGAGCAGAAGAAACAGAGCAGAGTGATATATAATTGTGAAAATGAGAAAAGATACAGTATAACCTATAATTTCCTGCTTATACTGGTCTTAAAGGGGCTTTTTGACGGCCCAAAAAAAATAAAAATCCACAAGATACTTTTAAAAAGGTTTTATTATCATAAGACATCGTGTCAACTCACAAAAAATTCTTGTAGGGCTTTGTAGGGTTACTCACCGAACCCGGATATCGCTGCAGACATGGTCTGAGACTTCTCCTCCCAGCAACCCCTGCTTCCCTCTTTGCCCAGGATTCCCTGCCCACCACTTGTCGTCATGTCTCTGCCCCCCCCCCCTAGTTCAGCCTGCAAGGATACTCTCTTTAGCTGAGAGATTCAGCCCCAAGCGGTCATAAGCTTGGTGACGCACTGATACGAACAGGAGGGGGAGGAAGAATTGAAAATGCAAGTCTATTAGTAAGTGACTTCTTATCATATAACAAGATGAATGGGTAGCAATTTTTGGTCTCTGGATAAACCTTTTAAGATTCCAGGGGTCAGTCCTATCAAGTGATTGTCAGCTATTCCTATATTCACTTTCATACAGGGAAAACTGTCAATCAATGGGTGAGACCACCCACTGGACTCTTGAGCAGACAATTAGCCTGCTCTATAACATACTGCCTGCACATAGGAAAGCATATTCAATGTGACAGGTTCCCTTTAAATTTCATAAGGCCAGACCTAGAGGACAATGACCAGGGAAAGTTAATAAGCAGACATCTGATTATTTTTTTTCAATGGCTTTTGTTGTGTTAAAAGAGTTTTCCCATGAGAGACCTTTATGACATATCCACAGGATATGTCATAAATGTCAGATAGATGTGGGTCCCCCTTCTAGCTTTGTCTGATTTCGCTGACTCCCAGCCACTTCCTGGTTATATGGTTATATGTTTCCGTAACTCCCATAGTAGTGAATGGCAGTTACGGAAACAGCGTAGCATGCGAGCTACGCTGTTTCTGTAACTTTCATTCAGTTCTATGGGACTTACGGAAACAGGGCAGCTCAGCGAGCTACGCTGTTTACGTAACTCACGACCATATAACCTTTTTCATGGTTGGAATTCACCTAATTTAGCCGCAACACAGAGCGGCTGAACTGGGTTTAGGGGGAAAGGTTCTGGAGATAGGTGTGGGTCCCAGAGGTGTCTCTCATGGGAAAACCCCTTTAAGTGCTAAATTATCACGGCGCTCAAGTTATCAGTATCAAGTTAAAGTTTGCTACATCTGTAGGTTGTCTATAATATACATTATAGTAAACCTACAAAAGACCTCTAAAAGGGAAAGAAGCAGGGGGTCCCCCAAAAGACTATAGAGACAACCTAGAAGCACTGAAGCACAGGGGACAAAACACCCCAATAAATGGTATTATATATATAGTAGTCATGTATTGTAAAAGAATATATAAATCTTTATTAATAAATAACAATACATGGTATCACATAAAATACAATAAACAAACAAACAAACAAACAAACACATGGAGAGCAGCAGCACGGTAGACTGATAAGTGTACCAAAGGGTTAGCAGACCTGACCCGACTCAGAGTCTAATGTCCAAAATCAGATAACAAAAATAATGAAAAATAAATAATACAAAGATAATAAAATATGTGTTGTAAAAATGAAAATAAAAATAAATATACCAAAGGACGCTACGGAGACTGCGTAGTGTGTATAGAACAATAATCTAAAAGAATATAAAGAAAACTATGGAAATAACCAAGCAAGATAATGGCAGTCAGCAACATCCAATGATAGCCTAATAATAAAAGAGGCAACACATACCTAGGGACATGATGGCAGAAAAAGACAGCTGAGATGGGACACAGGAGCAAGGACGCCTTTTATTATTAGGCTATCATTGGATGTTGCTGACTGCCATTATCTTGCTTGGTTATTTCCATAGTTTTCTTTATATTCTTTTAGATTATTGTTCTATACACACTACGCAGTCTCCGTAGCGTCCTTTGGTATATTTATTTTCATTTTTACAACACATATTTTATTATCTTTGTATTATTTATTTTTCATTATTTTTGTTATCTGATTTTGGACATTAGACTCTGAGTTGGGTCAGGTCTGCTAACCCTTTGGTACACTTATCAGTCTACCGTGCTGCTGCTCTCCATGTGTTTGTTTGTATGTTTATTGTATTTTATGTGATACCATGTATTGTTATTTATTAATAAAGATTTATATATTCTTTTACAATACATGACTACTATATATATAATACCATTTATTGGGGTATTTTGTCCCCTGTGCTTCAGTGCTTCTAGGTTGTCTCTATTGTCTATAATATACATACAGATGTAGCAAACTTGACCCTGATAACTTGCTGCAGCGTAATAACTTAACACAACAAAAGCCATTAAATTCCATTGCAAAAGTCAAGTTAAATGTTCTTGCCACAGTGTATTTAATGCTTTAAAGGGATTGTCTCACGACAGATATTTACGGCAAATCCACAGGACCCCCAACCCCGTACCTGCTGAGTGAGGCAGCTGCTGCATCCAGGCGGTTAAAAGGATTGGGTTCTGTAATCAGCCGAGCTTGCTGAGCTATGCTGTTTCCGTAACTCATGTTCACTTCTCTGGTAGTTAGAGAACCAGCGTAGCCCAGTGAGCACTGCAGGTATCAGGAACTTGACCACCTTCACCGCCTGGATGTAGTGGCCATCAGCTGTCTCACCCGACAGGAACGGGGTTGGGGGACCCCTGTTTTGAGATGTATGCAAGTTCTATCAGACATTTATAGCATATCCACTGTATATTTCCATAAATGTCTGTCATGAGACAAACCCTTTAAGTTTTAAGTTAAAGATTGCTACATCTATATTAGGCTTCTTTAGGTAATTGAAAAGTTGATATTTCATGGGTAAGTTGCAGCTCACATACGATTCCTCTGGAGTGGTCAAGCTATGTCCGCCAGAGTGAGAGACGTTTTTTGTAAGCAGCTCACTGCTCTAATAGAGAGTTCACCTCTATGATATCTATATACCCTAATAAGGATACACCTCTATGATGTACTATACCCTCTTATAACGATAAGTGAAGGCGCTGTCTTAGCATGGAAAACCAATCTACCGTGCCTCAGAATTTAAAAATGTCACTTCTGTAATAACAGCTATAAGTACTGAAATTGTAGACCAAGTTGAAAAGTTCCATAGCTCATAGAAAACACTAAGGGCCAGTTCACACAGAGTTTTTTTGAAAAACGGCCGAAAATGCCTCCCATTGATTTCAATGGGAGGCGGAGGCGTTTTTTTCCCCGCGAACGGAAAAAAAGGGTCTCGCGGGAAAAAGAAGGGACATGCCCTATCTTTGGCCATTTACGCTTCTGACCTCCCATCGACATCAATGGGAGGCAGAAGAAGCGTATTTCGCAGCGTTTTTTGCCCGCGGCACTCAATGACCGTGGGTGAAAAACGCTGCGAAAACCGGCGTGCAGTCAGAGCAAAATCTGCCTCAAAACAGATTTTCCTCCTGCAAAAAAACTCTGTGTGAACCCAGCCTAAAGCTGACCACAAACCTTAGATTTTTGGGATCCATTAACAATCTAATATGAATGGGGACTGCCATACAGACCCCTGACTTCTATCATAAGAGAACATGGGATCTTACAGGTTGGTTTATAAGCCATATAGCACCAGGAAAAATCGGCACCAGGTGTGTATTCACAAGTTCACATAATTTCATTTTCCAAAGTCTCTGGACTAGTTCCACAAAGAATAATTTTACTGTAGTTTGCAGCGATGTTAGCTCAGTTAGGAAATCAACTCGATAAAATACAATAAATTCCCCAAAATTATTTACACAACTGGTTCCTATCAGTATCCTGCGAATTATCAGGACTTTATAAGTTTGTAATAGCTTTGCTTCATCTGAAACACAAGGACATTTCGAATACAGAGCAAAAGTAAATAGCCTGAATCTCGTCACCACGGGAGTCGGCAAATCTAAGTTTCTATCAAGAATTTTGCTTGAGTCAGTTCAGTTCTAAGTTTTTCATGATTTATGTAAACAAATATCTAAATTGTCCCTTTTCTTGCGCAAATCGAATTCCTCATGAAAGGAAATCGACTGTCATGGACCAGACACTGAAAGATAAAAGTTGCTTTGCTTATTTCCTTCAAATATTGGTCAATCAGAATCGTAGAATAAATAGATGTCTCCATGAAAGGAGAGCGGATCAGACATCTAGAGGACAGATTTGCCCCACAGCAGATCACATAACATGTTGTGTCGTCACTCATCAACACATTCCAATTTACCTTAAATGTAGCTCCAGCTGAGTATAAAGGAAGTGGATGAAAGCTCTTCGCACTACAACCTCCGCATGGCAGTCATTGACGACCAGTCCTTGGTCATTAAGGTATTCTCCGTTGATACATTTGGTGCCAGATGACACAGCAATGACCTGTGCTTGCCTCAAGTCTAAACCTGAGAAACAAAAAGATGCAATAATGGAATAGAAAATATTCTTCAAAAACATCTAAACAATTAAAACCTTTTTTTGGTTTTTAAATTTTTTTCCCCAAAACACCACATTTTATTGCTTTTGGAAACAATGCAAAGTTTTAAGTTATTTTGGTTAAAAAAACCACACTTGCTTATTAATTAAAAACCTGTCACAGACCAACTATCTGGTCGGGCGGAGGGCAAAACAAAACCATCTGGGTGATTGCAGACATTACAATGGACAATTTAACATAATTGTCCCCAGTTTTAAATTTTTAACTCAAAATACCATTAGTCATGAGATAAAGGTGTTGAATTTTTTTTTCAATTTTAACATACCCTTAAAATATAAAATTATTTATCGTGCAAGTTGAATGCTGTTTAACCTGAGCTTTAAAAAACTTTGGAATAAAAAGTTTTAAAAGTTCATGTGTAACCCAAAAAAAGTCCTCACAGAGCTCCATCGACAGAAAAATAACGTTATGGCTCTCAGAATATGGCGAGACAAAACTAATCTTTTTTAACTAATTGTTTTTACTTTGTAAAAGCAGTAAATAAAAAAAAAACTAAATCTAAATGTTGTATCGCCGGAATCATATTGACCCACAGAATAAAGTTATTGACCCGCAGAATAATAAGACAATATGCAGTAGGCTCCTAAGCTCCCCCTAGTGGTGACTGCAGGCAGACATAATGTTATGGACCTAAAAATGACTTGGTATTAAAAGGTGAACATTTATTTTTAGATTAACTTTTAATGCTTCTCTGCCCTCAAAGAGAAAACAACCTACAGTACATTTACTCACAAACATTCTTTCTGTTACTGCTTAGATTTTTTACTTGTTAGAGCGGCATTTTGAGCCTCAGAACCCCTCTGCTTTCTGTAACCAGGAATAGGAAGTTACAGCCACAATCCACTATTTAAGAGGATATAACATCCAAACAAACACCTCCAAGCAATGCTATAAAAATATTATAAGGCATGAAGTTCTATAAAGTTTGAAGATAAGAGTTATTGAATGTATTATGTTAAGTACACTGCAGACAGACAAGTCAAGCATCGCACCTACAATACTGGCTTCTTTGCCCAACTGAGCATGGTCAGAAGATCCACATGACTGCAAACCTTGACAAGGGATATATTCATTACGATTATGTATTTATGCACAGATATTATACAGGGAATACATTTCTGTCATGTTTCCCCTTATTTTTCACGTTTTATTGACAAAAAGAATATTAAAGGGGCTAACCAGGATTAGAAAAAAAGCGTAAGATTTTGCCTAGATACAGCACCTTTTTTGTCCGTGGGCTGTGTCTTATATTGTATCTCAGCCCCGATAAACTGAACTAGGACAAGCTGCAGTACCAGACATTTCTGGAAAAAAGCTTACCCTTTTTTTTAATCCTGCACAACCCCTTTTTAATTTCATGATTTTATATATATATATATATATATATATATATATATATATATATATATATTTGTATATCAATATTATATATACACACACACACACACACACACACACACACACACAAACAAGCAAACAAAACAGCTTGAGAAAGGTCCTGTGACGAACCGAAACGTCGCTCACTTGAGGTGAATAAATCCACCCTATTTCATCTACTCTGAAGTCCTGGTGCCGTAACTTTGTTCTTTGGTTTATATATATATATATATATACACACACACACACACACACACACACACACACACACACACACACAAGCAAACAAAACAACACACACTTGCAGAAAGTTTTTTATTTTATTTTATACAGTAGAACTAAGGAGAAATACAAGTGAAATACAGTGACCAATAAAAGATAATACAATTCAAAATTATCTTATATTCTCAAATCTTTACAGTAGCCAGCCCTTTATCTTTGCATTCTATCAACCAACTACATGAGGAAGCCACCAGGAATGCTTTGCCAACAGTCTTGGACGAGTTCACATGTATGCTGAGCACTTGTTGGCTGCTTGACTCTCTGGTCCCACTCACCACAAACCATCTCTACAGGGCTAAGGTCAGGGGACTGTGGAGGCCAGGTCATCTGACCAGCACTCCATTACTCTCCTTTTTTATCAAATAGCTTCTACCCAGCCTGGAGATGTGTTTGTGGTCATTGTCCTGTTGAAAAACAACGGCCCAACTAAATACACACCAAATGCAGCAGAATGCTGTGATAGCCATACTGGTTAAGTGTGCCATAATTTCTGTATAAATGGCCACTGTCACCAGCTAAGAACCCCCACACCATCACACCCCCTTCCCAATGCTTCACGGTGGGAACCACACATCCAGACATCATCAGATCAGATTCTCTGCGTCCAGCAAAGAAACATTGGTTAGAGCCAATAATCCTAAATTTTTAATTTGGACTCATCAGACCAAAGGACAAATTTCGACTGGTCTGATGTCTAACGCCTGTGTTCCTTGGCCCAAGCAAGTTTTTTATTCTTCTCCCTCGGTAGGGGTTTTCTTGCAGTAATTCTACTATGGAGGCCGGATTTACACAGTCGCCTCTTAACAGTTGATGTTGAGATTTGTCTGCTGCTCGAACTCATTGAAGAATTAAATTGGACTATTCTGAGGGGCTGTTCATTTACAAATTCTGCAGCTGTTGACTTGGATATACTTGTCCTGTGCAGTAGAGGTAACTGCTGGTCCTCATTACATGTGGTGATCCTCATTAGAACCTATTCATCTTAGCGCTTAATGTTTTTTGCCAATGCACTCAGAGAAACGTTAAAAGTTATTGCAATTTTCCGTATTGACTGAGCTACATTTCTTAGAGTCGTGATGGCTTGTCTTTTTTCTTCACTTAGGCCTTATTCACACAACCAAGTTCGGTCCGTGATATACGGACCACATGTCGGCCGCATTTCCCGGACTGAACACATTCAGGAAGCCGGGCTCCTAGCATCATAGTGACGCTAGGTGTCTCTGCCTCCCCGCGGGAATACTGTCCCGTATAGTATTTCCACGGGGAGGCAGGGAAACCTAGCGTCATACATAACTATGATGCTAGGAGCCCGACTTCCTGAACTGTGTTCGGTCTAGGAAATGTGGCTGACATGCGGTCCGTATTTCATGGACCGAACACTGTCGTGTGAATGAGGTCTTAGTTGAGCTGTCTCAGCTACATTGTGAATAGACCAAATTGTCTCAACTTCAAAAAATAATGAACAACCATATAGACTAATTAGTCAAATAATTATATGTACTAATGGGTCCATAGACATGGACAACCCCCCCCCCCAAATATATACAAAAAGTTAAAACATAATTAAAAAACACAGACTCTAATGAGACCATCAAATGTCTAAATTGTGGACTACTACACACAAAAAGACACGAATGGGGCCATTAAAAACCCACCCTACCTTTTTAACACTGCACATTGGCATTATGCATGAACGAGCAAAGACATTCCCCACATTGTTTTTAAAAGGCACAGACTTATTATATGTACATAATGATGACTGAATAATTGAGGTTTAACATTTTACACCTCTAAATGTCACTCAAGTTCAAAACAAAATGGGTGCATTCCAAAAAAATGTTTTACAAAACGTACAATTTATTCATACATAGGCAACATCTACAATATTTATAATTGTGCAGAAACGTAGAATAGTACTCTATTTATATATACAGTACATATGTACAGTACGTATGTACAGTATATATATTTAATATAATTCCTCCCCTCTTACAGCCTTGAACCAGGTGATGGCCATGATTTATCTGAACTCGCTGTGCCCACTAAAGTGGAAAAGAACGCAGACTGATTTCTAGGTTTTATTTAGTACTTCCAGTGATAGGTACATTTATAAGGACTCTGTAACCATCAGCAATAGCTTTAGAAGCTCATAAACAACCCAGTCGTTTTTCCCCTCAGTGGGAGATGTTTATTACCTCATATAGAATGTGTGCTCCAAGGATGTAGTTATTGATTGAACACGAAAACTTTGTCAGAGGCCTTTTATCTAACAAGGAGTAGAAGTAAGCGCAGGTTTTACAGGCATTGCATTGTTATGGAAATGGCCGGCTTTAGCGCACAGTAATGATGTCTGCTCACAAGCACAGCTCAGTCCTGCAGGGCATGGATCCAGCATTTCTGTGTTGTCAGCTCATTGCTGAAAGCGCTAGAAGTTTATGATTGTTCTCGCTTTTTTCTGAAATAGCCCTTCATGATTGTACATTATATGTTTTTTTAATAAAGAAGATGAGAGAGAGAGAATAAAAGGGATTTCAGACAACCCCTATAAGGAAAGGAAAGTTTAAAAACATGAATAAATTATTATAAAATGATGCGCACAGAGTCTGTACTCGCGGCACATGAAATTCCTGCACTATGAAGTCTTATGTACTCCGTGTGCCGCGGTATGTTGCCGAATGTATTAGACACATTCTGACAATACCTCCGTAAAACGGCCTCCGATAGGGCACGCCACAATATTTTTTCTGGATAAAGTTGCAGTTTATGCAAAAACAGTTGTAAAATTTTGCCTTAAAGCGGTTTGCCCATCAGGGACAATTATGGCATAGCCACAGGATATTCCATAAATGTCAGATAGATGTGGATCCCACCTCTGAGACCCGCACCTATCTCTAGAAGGTGCCCCCTAAACCCCGTTCTAACTTTCTCGGTTCCCTCTGCTTACTGGGCCACTTCCTGATTACATGGTCGGAAATTACGAAGAGGCCCGGGAGGCAGCAGAAACCAAGATAGGTAGAACGGGGTTTAGGGGTCCCCGTTATAGAGATAGATGCGGTTCCCAGAGGTGGGACCCGCATCTATCTGACATTTATGGCATATCCTGTGGATATGCCATAAGTGTCCCTGATGGGAAAACCCCTTTAATTATTTTCTTACTTTTAGCCCTGATCCATTAGTGCAGATACAGTATATGGCAGTGACTTCAGATTAGCTATAGTTCATTGTCTACTGGAATCAGAAATCCACCCCGTCTCACTTCAGATATCGACTGGCATTCCCTCCTTTTCTCTAGATTTTCAGATTATTGTCGCACATACTGTATACTAAGGTAACTGAGCTGCAATATTGGGGGTTCTAAAAGAATTTTCTTAATGCCCCCAAAATATTTCATATTGTAGTATGACCTCGCAACATTCTAAATTTATATTTTAAACAGATTATTTACAAACTCTTCCTTTTATGCTGATAAAAAGTGACAGTGGAAATAATATAAAAAAAAGAAAACAGGGTTATAGTACATGGTAAATATATCAACCAAAAGGAAAGCAGCAATTTCACAGAACTGTGGATAACAGTAGCGCCTCAGGTCAAAATTTATTTATGTTCTAAATTCAGTCTGACTCTGAGCAATTGCCGATGTGCTCAAAATATGGAACAATGAATGGTGTATGATATGGTGTCTTACATCTGCTAACGTATCGTTGAGTTTACAGTTCTGTGTCTGATAAGCGATCATTTATTTATCATATAACGCGACACATGATTTGTTATGAGAATATATGGCGGTTACTTTTTGCCTAGAGACCAGAGTTTCATTGAAGAACGGCTCTGTACTGTACGTAGATATCCAAATGCAATACGTGGAAGTCTTATTTATTAGTTTATCTATTAGCAGGTGATATATGCATTATTATATAGCTTTTACTTATAGTTTATTACTTTGTTTAGCGAAGTTAAATTCAGGAAAGTAAATGTAAGATTCTTTTACACGACCATACAGTAAATGTGATGTGTAGTATGATATGGATAAAGAATGCCGTGGAAATGCATTGCAATGGGACCATGCATGCCTCAGTATAAAAATCTGGCGAGATATGAAGATTTTTTTTAATCTTGAGTCCGCTGTATATATCGGTCTGACATCCCGATCGTGGTTGTGATGACACATTAAAGCTGTGACATCATGAGTGAAATACTGCATCACAACAGTACTGTTTGGCCAAGAGGTAAAAAAGTAAATGTTCCGTTCCCCGTTTTTCTTGAGATGCAAGCATGCCCAAAACCTTCTCAAAACCATAGCAGGGAAAAAATGAAACATATGAATAAACATTTCCTAATTTCCTAAGAATGGCACAAACATTCTCCATGTGAAGCCTTAAAAGGGTTTTCCAGTCAGTAAAAATTGATGGCCTATACTCAGGATAGGGCATCAATAACTGATCCGTCGGGCGAACCATTCCCGGGACCCCCACCGATCAGCTGTTTTGAAGGGGGTGCTGCGCTCGTACGAGCGCTGCGTCCTCTTCATTTCTACTTGCTCACTGTGAATCTTCGACACACATTTACCGGCGATTCACAGGTATTGCAGCCTTCTTCTCACATTCACTTCAATGGGAGGCGGCTGCAATACCTGTGAATTGCTGCTAAATGTGTGTCAAAGATTCACAGTGAGCAAGTAGAAATGAAGGGGAAGCAGCGATCGTACGAGCTCTGCATCCCCTTTAAAACAGCTGATCGGTGGACGTCCCGGTAGCCGGAACCCGACCCATCAGCTATTGATGGCCTAGCCTGAGGATAGGCTATCAATTTTTACTGTCTGGAAAACCCCTTTCATGTGAACACTGCTCTAAACAGACAGGCAGAAAAATGGCTGCAAAATAATTTGCAACTAACAACTCCTGAAACGGTTTGTCCGATTTTCAGAAATATTATGTTATTCTTTGTATATATAAAAGCTGTACAATTTTCCAATATTCTTTCTGTATTCATTTTTTAACGTCTTGTTTACACAACGTGTTAGTTTTGCGCGCGTAAAAAAATGCAGCGTTTTGCGCGCATTACAGTTCCGTGTTTCATCAGTGTTTGGTGCGTGTCTGCGTTATTTTTGCGCGCATGCCATCCTTATGGCACGCAGTTTTGACGTTTACAAAATGAAATGAAGGAGGTGGTTTTCTTTTTCCAATCATTTCTTGAGCAACCATTGCGCGAATCACGGATGTGCGTCCGTGTGCTGTCCGTGATTTTCACGCACCCATTGACTTCAATGGGTGCATGATGCGCTAAAAATGCTCAAGTATAGGACATGCAGTGAGTTTCACGCAGCGGACACACGCTACGTGAAAAACACGGAATGTCTGAATGGCCCCATTGACTTGCATAGGTCCGTGCGACATGCGTGATGTTCACGTGCATATCACGGACGTGAAATACGCTCGTGTAAATAAGGCCTAACAGTTTTCAAGATTCCTGATTGTTGTTATTCAGTGGATAAAATTGAGGAGCACACAAGTAGGTGCACGGCTCGTTACAGTTAGGCCCAGTTCACACTGAGGTTTTCACATGGAAACTGTATCAGAATCAGCGCCAAAAAATTGCCGAAGTCGCCTTCCATTGATTTCAATGGGAGGCAGAGACGATTTTTTTCCCCGGCGGCTTTCAACCGCTCGCAGGGAAATAAAGTGGCATGTCCTTTCTTGCTGTGACTCTGCCTCTGTCCTCCCATTGAAATTAATGAGAGGCAAACAAAAGCGGTTTTCGCTGCTTTTTTTGCTCGTGTTCCTCAATGGCCGCAGGCGAAAAACGCAGCGGCAAAAAAGAGCAGGCAGGTCAAAATCTGCTTTTTTCTGCCTGCAAAATACTCTGTGTGAACTAGGCCTTACTGTATGTGTATCAGAGTTGTATCTTCTCATGATCCCAGCACCTGTGTGTCCTTCACATGACCATGTACAGAATGTTATCCACTAGAAGTAATCAATGAATATTTCTACTGAATAACAACAAGCAGAGATCTTGAAAACCATGAGGAATTATTACAAAAGGTTTTTGAAAAGGGTATAATTTTTAAGGCCCTGTTCACACAGAGTTGTTTTGTAGCTGGAAAAAATCTGCCTCTAAATTCGATTTTGACTTGCTGGCAGAACATTTGCAGCGTTTTTCGTTTTATGTTTTTCGCTGCGTTTTCCATCCACAGCCATTGAGCACCGTGGGCAAAAACCGACGTAAAAAAACGCAATCTCTGCCTCCGATTGATGTCAATTTGAGGTCAGGGACGGAAACGCCCAAAGAAAGGGCATGTCACTTCTTTTTCCCGCAAGTGTTTTTTTAAAATCAATGGGAGGCGATTTTGGGTGTTTTTTGGCGCTGTTTCTGACGCAGTCTCTGTGTCAAAAACAGCGCCAAAATACTCTGTGTGAACCAGCCCTAATTATACAAAACATATCATTCATTCGCTGAAGTCAGACAACCCCTTTAACTACATTGGTTGTGAAATCAAGAATATTTTGCTTTTAAATGCGGACAGAAGTTTCTGTAGCCTTCCAGTCATTGCCCTGTTGTGTAATATATGAAAAATACACTGGAGTTCAGAAAATGGTTTTTAGTCACTGTGTGTACAAGGGCATATTCCTTAACCCATAAATGCGGGTTTTGTACTGTTCCTGCTCTTGGTCAGACGTTGGCTTTAAACTGACATAGATAAATGCTACAGGCATTTCATGTGTCATCTTAACCTTGCTTATAATGGTCTATCGTCAACAGTCAATGTGAGATTCAATGCAGCAGAGGACAGGTAAGAACTTAGATAAATTGTAAGAGAAAGAGAGCGGAGTACACAATCCCATTTCTAGTTTATTGTGGTGATGCAGAGAACAACGGATGACCTAAAAACACTAAAGTGGCACAGTTTTCTGATCTTAAAGAACCACAACCTAGATTGCGTTCTCTTCTCCTCACTAACGTCACAAGTGGAAGATACATACAGTCATAAATTAGAACATTTATTATTTTGTTGTCATGCGTTATATTATTCTTCAGATCAAACCATGTTTCATTTAATCCCATAATTTAGTTACGTTGCAGTGCTGCTGGCATTACATGACCATCGGACACATACTATATAATTATATACATAGCCCACTCCAAATTGTCATTTTACCCATACCACCATCTAACGCTTAGCCCTCTTTACCTGTAGGAATTCTGTGATATGATATGGAATAACGTTTAGTGTAAATTAAAGGGGTACTCCACCTGTAATTATTTTTAGAAACATCTGATTAATAACATAGCCTGAGATGGGGAATGGCATGGCTTGACTGCTGAGGGCACAGACAGGACAAGGAGGTTTGGCAGAAATTAAAGGCTATGTTCACTTTTGAATGTATTTTTATTTATTTATTAAATCAATGTTTTTTGTGTTTCTAACCAATTCCCCTTGAATTTTATTAAAAATAGTTTTTATTTTTACGATACCACTTCTATGTATCCTGTATACAGAGAAGTTGTAACGTTTTCTCTTAGCTAAACTGACAGCTCGGCGGAGAGCGGGTCTTGTGTGTCTCTGATGAACTTCGATGTGATTGATATTAAGTGGATCCTGTGTGTCGGAGACACACCGGACCCGCTCTCAGCCAAGTCGCCAGTTCAGCTGGATCGGCTGAGAGAAACGTTACTGCTGCTATGTATACAGGATACATAGAAGCTTTATCGTAAAAGTAAAGCATTTTTTTTTTTAGGAAAGTCAATTAAAAAAAATGCTTAAAAACACAAAAAACATTGATTTAAAGTGTAGCTAAATGTTTGCCAAACTTCTGACATGTCATAATGACATGTCAGAAGTTTGGCTTGGTGGGGGTCCGAGCACTGAGACCCCCACTAAACACTAGAACGAAGCAGCTGAAGTGCTCGTGTGAGCGCTGAGCCGCTTCGTGTCTGTTCGGCTTTTTCCGAAAATAAATATATCGGTGTACGGACTCAATACGGACTCAGTAGAAAGTCTATGCGCCCGTACTCCGATACATCGGTTTTCCGGAAAAAGCCGAAAAGACACGAAGCGGCTGAGAGCTCACACAGCCACCCGCAAAGTATGGGAGCACGGTCCGTAAAAAGAAAAACATAGGACATGTCCTATCTTTTGCGGCGGCTTTCTACGGCCCGGACACCTTCCCATAAATAAACGGGAAGGTGTCCGTAGACAACAGAAGTGAATGAGTCCGTAATCGCGGACTGTAATTACGGTCCGCGATTATGGATGATTTTTACGGTCATGTGCATGGGGCCTAAGAGTCATCATATGCTTATATAGGACAAGGGTGAATGTGCAGAGAAACATAGAACTAGTATCAATTTGTTCCACTTGGATTTACTGTCGTTTGCCACCATCTAAGGTTGAGCAGTGTCATTTCAACACATAGTATGTTGAATAAAGTTCTAAACCTCTGTATGAATAAACCTAAAACAAATCTATAATGGTTTTGCCTCCAGACTTTGAGAAGGGAAGGAGTAAAATCTGCAGTTTATAGATAATTGTCATGTCAGACCTCATGTTGGATATTTAAATGGAGTCATTCTGGAGAAAATAGCAATGACAGGTTAACAATAGCTAAGCAATCTCAATTCAAATACCATTATTCTGGACTGGACTGATGGAATGAATAATCTAAAAGCCACATTAACCTTTTCATTGCTGTGAGAAATATTACTCTTGTCTATACACAGCGCGACCACAACAAAACCTATGGGAAACCATAAATAAAGCTTGATCATTTTTTGAAGGAAATTAGTTATTCTAATATACTTAATGTTTCAGTTCTTTACCTTTTTCAGGATCTCTGCTTAATGTCAGAGAATGGGAACATTCTTCGTTTACACCCAGAGGCTGGAAAGCTGAGCATATCCAATGGCACAGGTGCACAACTGGTTACATGTAGCAATGCTCTTTCTTAACCAGCTGTATACCTGTGTTAACTGAGCAGGCTCAGGTTTTCATGCTCTGGCTATAAACAAGAACTAGACTAGACAGTACACAGCTGTAGAAAAGCTCCCATTCACTGTCAGAATTCTGAGATTTTGAAAAGGGCGAGGAAATGAAACACACATCTTTTCTAAATATTTTTTTTCATGCCAATAGTTATTTTGTCATATTTAACTAGGTAAAAATAAATGATGAATTATTGCAGTTTTCAACTACGCTGACATCTATGGGCCAAACAGGCTACACTGTAGAACACTGCAAAAAAGATTCTCATTTTCTGCCTACAATAAACTTTAATGTTATCTCTTCATTAACACTAGAACTGCCACAAATAAGACAGAGAAGGAAGAGTGTAAAGAGCAGGCACAGAGCAGTGTTAGGGAACGTAGTTATTAAAGGAGTGCTAGTGATGTCATTAACTATCTTAAAAAAACTCTGTCACTAGTTTAATTTTGCCCAATCTAGCTAATCTAATATGCGCTGTCACACTGATAATGTTGGTGGAAATTGTGTCCCAAAAAGGTAATTATTTTAAAAGTTGTAAACTTTTTTCTAAATATGCAAATGAGGCTATACTAGACAAGTGGGTGTCAACAGCAGCGATTCTCCTGAGATGGAGCCTCCTCACAGCCTCTGACGCTGTCCTATCAGCATGAAGCTGCTTCACACAGTGTGAGAGACTGAGGCTGGAGGGAAGGGGGATCACTTCAAACAGCCATATCTCCGGCCGTGGACCTGTGGTTCTGGTGGCATATGAAAGATGAGATTCTAGTCTTTCAAGTGGCACCAGGATCGCAGTTCTAGCTGTGAAACAACCGGAGGTATCATCAGTTGAAAACACAGTCGGGAATGAAAGCTGTATACTATATGATCACACCGTGTTGCTGGACTGGGAAATGGAGAACTGTATGCTGATAGGACAGTGTCACACAAAAACCATTACACCGGCCAGAGTGAAAAGAAAGAATAACCTCCCATTTGTCAAGCATAGCCAAACTAGCATATTTAGAAAAAAGCTCATAACTTTGTAAATAATAAACTTTTTGAAAAAACCCCAAAACAAAACACTGTAGTTCTAAGCATCATAGCGCCTATTATATTAGTTAGGAGATAGGGAATTAATAAACTGGTGACAGATCCTCTTTAAGTTCCAGACTTCACTGACGTGACTGTAAAGCAGCTCTTTTCTGCTGTAAAGAGATGTTGGGTGGACAGTTCCATTGAGTACTACCTCCAGGTAGTTCACTGTGGTCATTGTTACTATACAAACATGCAGTTGTATTATGTGTCAGTATGATAGTGGTCCTAAAGGTCCAGTTTATGTTGGCTTCATCTTCCTTTTCCACGGACACGTTTTTCTTTTCCAAAAGCTTCTTACAAGGGACTGAAAAGGGGAACCGCAAACATCTACTGGGCCCTTTTGCTCCAAAAAAGGGGTATGTGATGACAGGAGTCTACACCAGGAGGGGGTTCTTTTCAGATTTTTAACTTTCAGGGGCCCCTTTTTTCCATGTTTACCTCTGTAGTGAAGCATTCGTTTTGAATGTCTGGTTGCATAAAGGCTAAAACCTCTACATATAATGTTATTTCTACAACTTTTTGACTTCTTTAAATAACAATCTGAGAGACGTCATTGTCAAACATGTCAAAATAAAAGTGGCAGAACATTTGGCTGTTTTCTCACCTATGACCAGATGATACACATTTCCCACCAGCCGTGTCTGTGTGAAATGTGCAGCTTGTGTGAACTATCCGGAGCAGGAGAATATTCTCACCCAATCTAACACCTGTTCTCAGGCCGAGCCCAAGGAGGTGAAGACACTGTGTGAACATGCAAATTGCAGAATTGTTCACTTTTAGTTTGCCCTTCTCCACATTCCATTTAACATTTGAAGTTAAAGGTTTTAGTTAAATACGTTTAAAACAAAATTTAACTGGTTCAATTTAAAAAATACCCTATTGTAAAGCATTCCCTAAATTATCTAAAGGAAATATATCATGTATTTAATTTTTGTTTCATTAATAAAATATGTATATATGTATAACTGTATAGAAGATAAACAATGTGTTTATTATTTTTGCTTGAAATGTTGCAGCTATTTAATTATTTTTTTTTAAACTTCACTGTCTATGTCCATATTGCAGTTGCCCACTTTCTTCCTGCATTGTGTGCTTAAACAGCACAGCAGGGGCAGGTGGCAGCTGAAATAAATGGGAGTCAGCAGACAGAGAAAAGTCTTAGAATAATATAGTATCCATGAAGTGATGGAGTACACCCCCTCAGAAAACAGCAAGTGGCAAGGGAGCTGCATACAGAGACTAATCTGTGTATATAATGTATATTATTGCTATTCTGACTTATCTAGGCCTTGAGTACAATAGTATTTTCACCTATAATTAAACAACTCCCCTCTAATAATATTGAGATGACTCTGCCTACTATGTCCCAGTCTACACAGCAAAGCTGAAAAGTGAGCTGTAAAAATGTCAACTTATTGTATTTCACTATATGGAAAGTGACCTAAAAAACCCCACCAACAATTTAAAAAAAAAGTATAATAAAAACCTGATTCAAATAATATGTAATTTGTGGATGATACATTGATGATGTGCTGAGATAACATGGCCATTTTTTATTCAAAACATCTAATAGTTGAAAAATCCAATAACCCAGAGTTTATGGTAATATCAGTTTTACTGTATATAAGTATAAGGACCAGGAAATGTTAAACTATAAACATCATGATTTGAAAAGCGGCAAGCCCAACCAAAAACATAACATGACAATAGAACCTATAATCACGGCATTAGGTTGACACAGACGCCTCCATCATTTTTTTTTCCCAGCTTGAGGCCTTGATTGAAGAAATCTATCAACCGTATGTCCCTGCCCCCTCCCCATGTCATCTTGCATACACTGTACTAAAATACTAGCCATGTGCTTTTTATACCAGTGTGATTGTCAGCTCCACAAAGAAACTGCCGAAATAATCTAATGCAAAGCAGAGAAAAATATCTGCTCTGATGTCTCCCCCACCCCGCAATGATTACAGCGGACGTTTCAATGCCACACTTTGAAAAGAAGGCAAGGTGATAAAGACTAGATAGACGCATTTAAACTGTCAAGATCGATCAACTGCAGATAGGAAAATAGTGTTTAAATGTCTGCCTCGTCTTGTTCACAATGATAATGTGATGCTTCCACGAGAGAGGGGTTTTGGCAATGCAATGTGTGTAGTAAGTGGCCTACTGGCATTGTCTATTGTTTCTTGTAATTCTGCAGCCCAGCAAATGCATTCTTAATAAGAGGCTAATTGTGATGAGCTGTAATGCACTGAAAGCCTATTAATATTTCTAACAAAGGAGAGACAATTAGTGGTAAATAAGTAAAAGGAAAGTAATAAGTAGTTTCAGGCACTTGATTGAATGAATTGGGATAGATTTAGGATGGAAGTATTCACAGTGAAATAATACAGATGTTTTTCTGTAGAATAGATGATATAGACAAGTCTCTCCTAAGAGTGTGGGCAGTAATTATATAGGTGTATAGGTACACAATGGTCTTAAAGGGGTTTTCCAGCCAATAAAAATGTATGGCCTATGCTCAGGATAGGCCATCAATAGCTGATGGGTCGGGGTCCGACTCCTGGGACCCCCACCAATCAGCTATTTTGAAGGGGCTGCAGTGTTCGTACGAGTGCTGCTTCCCGTTCATTTCTTCTTCCTCAACGTGAATTATCTATACGCTTTTAGCGGCGATTCACAGGTACTGCAGTCTTTTCTCCTATTGAAGTAAATGGGAGACGGCTGCAATACTGTGAATCGCTGCTACATGTGTGTCGACGATTCACAGTGAGCAATAAGAAATAAAGGGGAAGCAGCGCTCGTACAAATGCTGCGACCCCTTCTAAACAGCTGATCGGCGGGCGTCCCGGGAGTTGGACCCTGATCCATCAGCTATTGATCGCCTATCCTGAGGAGATGTTAACAAGATGTTATTTTTTTTTTTGTCTAACAGTTTGTTCTGATTAATTTCTCAATATATCTTTATAGCTCTGTTTTTTTTATGATAAGAAGCTCCAAATTCCCTGCATTTGACATTTAATTAACTGAAAAAAAATCTGCCAGCAGCCACCACTAGGGGGAATTTAGGACCTTACTGTATGCTGTTTTATTATTGAGTAGAATGTATAAAGTAGTATGCAGTGAGCTCCTTAGCTCCCTCTAGTGGTGGCTGCAGCTAGCCAGAATTGGAGCATATGCCTCTATGTCTATGAAGGGCATTTTTAACTCTGCATAAAAAAAAAACCTGATCTACAACTACTATGGAGATATGTTATTAATTAGCACAGAATATTGGACCTATTTAGACTAAAGAACAAAATAATGTTCAAGGGTGAACATATAAATTACAAATTAGCTGGCCGATTTACATGTATTTTTTTGAAAACTTTGAAATGTAAATGTTGCCCAGCAAGGGTCAGTCGCCCACCCCTTAAATTCTTATAAACCTGAGGACACATGATAGGGAGTTTTAGTTTTTCTCTACCTGCTTCATCCGGTACTTGGCACACTCATCTACTTCATCATGATCTGCCATGTCTTCTTTACAAAAATGGGACCCTCTAATGAATCCTGGTCATAAAAAAATGGCAGTTCATCATGTTGCTCCATGCATACATAGATGGTGAAGAGATAAGCCAGGGAAAGCAGGCAGGAAGAATCCCTGAGACGTCAGCATTTTTGGATTCTTAGTAAGTCATGAGGGCATTGTTCATGCACCAAGTACTATTTGGCCCTGTCGGATTCCGCCTCCCATTAATTTCAATGGGAGTTAGATGCTTCTTTTTTCGGGAAAAAGAAGCGTCCTGCTCAATCTTCGTGCGGATTCCGCTCGAACCTCCCATTGAAGTCAATGGGAGGAGGAATTTTCCTGCCGATGGCAGGAATAATTCTTCTGTGTATTTTTGTGGAACCCACTACGCAAATCCGCCATGTGAACGGGGCATTTAAAGGGATTGTTCCACCAATAAATATTATATTAATTGTATAGATCATAAAAAATAAGAGTGTTTGCTATTTACAGGTGTTAAAAAAAACAACAATCTAGTGAAGAGATATGACATTTACTTACAATGTATGGTACCACCGGGTGTTCAAAGTGCAGTGCAATGTGCACTCCTACCTAAGTGCTGGTGTACACACATGCTCAGTCACTATCCTCACATCTATTTCTCTGAATAATGATCATCTGTTCACTGCAGAGCAGCCAATAAAGATAGCTTTCTACCCTGCTTGTCAGGGAAGGAGCAAAGTTGCTGCACTAACTTGGCAGTATAGCTGAGGAGACTCTTTCTCAGCTTGTTAAGGTTGTAAAGTTCTGTATCCTGACAGCAGATATGAACTCCACATTCCCACTCAGCCGTTAATGTTTTATTCCATTATATATTTATTTCTAAAGTTGTCCATACTCTGGACGTCAATCAGTATATGTTATCTATCTGCAGGGAAAGTAAGACGGAAATATATTGATAGCTTCCAAAGGGTGAAGGATACTGTTTTAGCTCAGAGCACGCCCCTAGTAGCACAGATTAGTAGCAGTACCAAGGGGGACATGGAGAAGCAAAAAAGATGAGAAAGGTATTATTATATGCAAGAAACACTGCAAATTACTTGCAAGAGCTTCTGTTACTTGTTAAGGGAACCTGTTTTATTTTAAAACCCATTAGCCTCTTAAGAAATTAATAATTTAAAACAGCTATTAACATTAGTTTTGGACTTTTGTGATGAAATTGATTCATGGCATAAACCCTTAAAGGGAACCTGTCACCAGCATTTTAGCTATAAAGCCAGCAATACCTGGTGAAAGTGGGTGAAAAATCATTGTCATCTAAGCTATAAATATGTTCTAAGTAAGCTCTGTAGCTTTAGTATTCCGTTTTTCAGCGGTCCCACACCGTATGCAAATGAGCAGAAAAGAGTCAAACCTTCATCTGAAAAGAGTCAGATTTTCATTCCTCCAGCATCTCAGAGTGGACTCCACCTCCTTCTTTTTGATTGACAGCTCCTTAGCCAGTCAGGGCCAGACAGGTGGCAACGGTGGGTGGGGTTAAGAAGCTGCATCCCAGAGGGAAAAATAATTACCATAAAAGGCGGGAAGAGTTTAAACGACGATATTTACAGACAGAGGAGGACTTCAGGAAAGAAGAGAACAGGAACGCACTCTGGACAGCTGCGGCCATTGAGGGGTCAGGCGAGTTTAACAGGTAAGATGTTGATGACAGGATCCCTTTAAGATCATATGTCTGTGTTCAAATAACACCTACATGTACTCAAAAATATTAATTTACATAGTCCCTATCCCCAGGCATACCTGCACTGAAAAGAAAATGTTACAATCGGTCGGACCCAAACCAATAATACTTATATGTCAACTAACCATATGTCCACTAACAAGCCAGAAATGTTATTTGTGGGAAACTCCTTTAACCATTTTTTATTTTTGAGAAACTCAAGTCATATACCATGAAGGAACATACAAACTTTTTACTGTTGCTGTGGTTAGATTTGAACCATGGGCCCCCAATACAGTAGGGCAACATAACACACACACACACACACACACACACACACACACACACACACACACACACACACACACACACACACACACACACACACACACACACACACACACACCTCTGGCAACTACATTTTCTTGTTTACAAAGGACAAGGCAAGAAATGTGAAGGCAATACGTTGTAAGCTAGCCAGTCTTTATCTAGATTACAATTTTGATTTACTATTACCATTTTAATTCTATTTCCAATGAGCCTGTTATTCCTGTAATATAAAGCTGTTGTGTATTCAACAATGCCAACGCGTCATATTTAGCCAAATTTAGCCAAACTGGCTTCTTATTGCTGAGATTGAACGGGTTTGGTTGGCAGCAACTCCTGCAGCTCTGAAGATAGATGTGAACAGATTGCATTAAAACGTTCCCCATGCCGAGATAATGTGCAATTTACAATCCTGTAGCCTACAAGCACTCTAGTGGCATCGAAAATGTTGTTACCGCTATTGAAAGTTCACATTTAAGTGCAGGACTTCTCTTACAGGTGCTCCTAGTGAGCGATTTCCTCTGCCCTCACAAGCCTAAGTGCGCTGACTTGTGTCATTTACTAGTGAAGAGCAGTTCTATTTTTAAAACACATATGTACAGAATGATGCGTTTTTATTATTTCCACTTACTAGATGATGTTACATTTTGGTAAGCAGAATACAGGAGCATGCTAATTGATGTGATAAAAAGAAAGCTTTAATGTCTAAAGGGGGTTTTACACAGGACGATTATCGGGCAGACGAGTGTTAATATAAAGTTTGTTGCCTATAATTGCCCTGTGTAAACGGGGCAGCGATCAGCAGATGAACGAGCAAACGCTCGATCATCTGCTGGTCGTATCGTTTTAAAAAAGTAAAAGATTATCGTTGTCAGCAGCACATCTCCCTGTGTAAACAGGAAGACGTGCTGCGGACATGATAATAATGGATGGGGACGAGCGATTGGAGTAGCGACCGCTCGTCCCCATCCATAGTTTCGTGTGACAGGAGCCAGGGAGCCAGTTGATTGGCACTCGCTGCACCGGCCGGTGTAAAAGTGCCTTTAGTATATCCCCAAAATTGGGAAAATTGACACATTTAAATTGTTTTAGAAATTTTTGATATGAAATGAATTCATTGTGACACCCGCCAAAAACTTAATGCAGGGTGATAAAGGATAAGGAGCAGAACATTCCAGTACTGATCATGCTTGTTGTCAAGATTATTGAGAAGGCTATGTTGTTTATGAGGCATTGCAAACAATAGAACGAGCTCTTTATGGCCATATTATGATCCCGTATTATGTTAATTACTTTATAGTAATAATTTCAAGAGGCATGTGTGATACTGTTGTCAATTTTGGATTCTATTAACTACATAGGACTCCTCCAAATAGAGAAACCTGTTTCAAAAGTCATGTATATAGGTAGCTGTATACCAATATGAAATGCTGCAGTTACAGCCTCTTTAGAATATCGACTCATGTTCCCTTATTAACACCATGTCATTTTCAGGTCTAACATTCTGTGCTGATTAATTTCTCTAACATCTTTATAATGGTTGGAGATCTATTTTTCTGTTACAGAGCCCCAAATCTTCTGCATAGGCATAGAGTTTAATGATAAAATTGTATCTGCCTGCAGTTACCGCTAGGGGGAGCTTACTGCATACTGCTTTATTATTGAGTTCAATGTAAAAAGAGTATGCAGTTAGCTCCCAAGCTCCCTCTAGTGGTAGACAGAATTTTATACGACTGGCGTTTCATGCTTTTCACAAAAAATCTCTCATACACAATTGTATATAGAGAGTACAAGGGGCCTGAGCAGATCTGTGGAATGGGAACAGACATAAATGGAAAAGGTAAGAGTTGAAAACTTTTTATTTCTTTTGCTATTTTTTGCCTAGACAGAGGCTATTGAAAATCCTAGAAAAACACCCTGTAAGACCTTTGGTTGTCCTCGGTAATTTGATACAAACCAAACTTAATATATGAGATTTTCACAGCAAGTAGTATTAATACAAATGTGTACTCAGCTTCCATGCGTAAATATAGCATTACAGATTAAAAACAAAAAGGAAACCGCAAAAGTTGGGGTTTATTCTCAAAAAGTATGAAAAAGATGTGTGACAACACCTGTGGATACTGGGATGGGGGCTATATTGATTTGCATTTCACGTTCCAAAAAACATATACAACTAAGAAAAGCACAAAAGAATCTTGAACAACTTTAAAACAAAAAACTCCTCAGGAACTTGCTGATTTTAGGAAAAAAGGTATTAGCAAAAAAGAGTCCGTTTTTTTTTCTTCCAGAGCCATTCTTGCCCATGGGCTGTATCTAGTATTGTATCTCAGTCCCATTCACTAAAATGGTAATAAGATGCAATACCAGACAAAGCCCAGAGACAAGAATGGCGCTGTTTCTAAAAACAAAGCCGACCCTTTTTTGTAATCCCGGAATACCCCTATTCAGCCCACATGGAACATATTCGACTTTTCTTTGTGCCTTTAGACAGAACAGTGACATTAAGGAGCTTAGATTCCCGTGATCTGACAGACTGGACATTCATTACAATTCTCTTCCAATCATATTACCAAGCTCATAAATCCCGGCAGCATCTTATAAATCACCAATCAGCCCCATAATCAATATTCATTACTTTTACTCTACCCACCAAACATTTATTACAATACACTGTATCACCGACATGACTAGCCGTACTGAGGAGTATTTTATGGTTGTTAAAGGAAGAAACATTGTAAATCAACATTAAGTGGAAATGGATGGCATTTATTATTTCTCCCCTGCCCTGAAAAATTCAATTCTGATATTGTCAGGGTATTCTGATGGCAGTGGTAAATCATACTTAGAAATTGAAGCCAAATAAAATAAAATGAAATAAAATAGAATGCGCATCTATTTCTTTCCGAACTTGAAAAAAAGAAAATCTATCTATTTCATATCTATCTATCTATCTATCTATCTATCTATCTATCTATCTATCTATCTATCTATCTATCTCATATCTATCTATCTATCTATCTATCTCATATCTATCTATCTATCTATCTATCTATCTCTCTCTCTCTCTCTCTCTCTCTCTATCTATCTATCTATCTACTTTCTTTGCAAGCATACAATTTAATTGGTTGCAATGAGTCCTGGGAACCAAATATATGATTAGTTACATAGTTACATAGTTAGTACGGTTGAAAAAAGACACATGTCCATCAAGTTCAACCATGGGAAGGTAAAAATTTCTACACATAGGAGCTGATATTTTTTCGTTCTAGGAAATTATCGAAGCCTTTTTTAAAGCCATCTACTGTCCCTGCTGTGACCAGCTCCTGCGGTGACTATTCCATAGATTTACAGTTCTCACAGTAAAGAAGGCTTGTCGCCTCTGCAGGTTGAACCTTTCTTTTTCCAGACGGAGGGAGCGCCCCCTAGTTTTTTGAGGGGGCTTTAAATGGAATAGGATTAGACCAAATATTTTGTATGTGCCATTAATATATTTATATAAGTTAATAATGTTCCCCCTTAGTCATCTTTTTTCAAGGCTAAATAGGTTTAATTCTTTTAATCTTTCCTCATAACTTAGATTCTCCATGCCCCTTATTAGCTTCGATGCTCTTCTTTCTATTTTTTCCAACTCCAGGGCATCCTTTCTATGAACTGGAGCCCAGAACTGAACTGCATATTCTAGATGAGGCTGCACTAATGCTTTGTAAAGTGGTAATATTACATCCCTGTCCCCCGAGTCCATGCCCCTTTTAATACACGACAATATCTTGCTGGCCTTTGAAGCAGCTGATTGACATTGCATGCTGTTATTTAGTTTATGATTTACAAGTACACCCAGATCCTACTCAACAAGTGACTCCCCGAGTGTAGCACCCCCTAGGACATATGATGCCTGCAGGTTGTTCGTACCCAGGTGCATAACTTTACATTTTATCTACATTAAACATAATTTGCCAGGTGGATGCCCAAACACTCAGTGTGTCCAAATCAGCTTATAACTTATGAACATCTTCTATAGACTGAACAATACTACATACCTTGGTGTTATGTGCAAAAATAGAAATACTGCTATTAATCTCATCCTCTATATCATTAATAAATAAGTTGAAAAATAGTGGTCCCAGCACTGAACCCTGGGGTACAGATGTAGCCGTCTTTACCTTGACTTTTAACGCATTAAATAAACAATGGCTGGATCTCTTATCTTGACATTTTCAATGACTTTTCAATGGCTTTTGTTGTGTGATATTACGCTGCAGCGAGTTATCAGAATCAAGTTAAAGATGGCTACATCCGTACACCACTTATAACCGAGGAGCATTCAGAGTAGGAATCATTGACCACAACTCTCTGGATACAGTCCTTGAGCCAATTCTCAATCCAATTACAAACTATATTTTCTAAACCTATAGTCATTAATTTACCCATTAGACGTCTATGAGGGACAGTGTCAAAAGTCCAAAAACACTATATCCACAGCGGCCCCTCTGTCTAAGCTTTTGCTCACCTCTTCATAAAAACAAATCAACTTATAATACTATTTTTTGTCACATAATCCTGTATATAGTCCCTCAATAGCCCCTCAAAGATTTTTCCCACGAATGATGTTAAGCTAACTGTTCTATAATTACCCGGGGAAGACCTAGAGCCCTTTTTGAAAATAGGCACAACATTTGCCCTGCACCAGTCCGTTGGCACTATACCAGTCACTAGATCATCTCTAAATAGTATGAATATTATGAAGAGGGGGACAGAAGTAAATGAACTAAGCTCTTTAAGAACTCTAGGGTGTAACGCATCTGGTCCCGGAGCCTTGTGTACATTTATTTTATTTAACTTAGCTTGGACCATATCTACATTCATCCAATTCAGTATATTAATTGATGTATTAACAGCACTGGCAGCGGCTACATCAGCTGCTCTGTCTTCTGTTGTATATACAGCGCTAAATAACCCATTTAGTAACTCTGCCTTCTCTTGATCCCCTGTTACCAACTCCCCATTACCACTATCTAGGGGTCCTACATGTTCAGACCTTGGCTTTTTTTCATTTATATACTTGAACAATTTTTGGGGATTTGCTTTACTATCCTTGGCCACCTGCCTTTTATTTAGTATTTTTGCTGATTTTTTTTAAACTTTTTTTGCAGATTATATTAAGCTCTTTATAATTTACAAAGTCTACAGCTGCACCCTCAGATTTGTATTTTTCAAATGCCCTTTTTTTTGTCATGTATTGCCCCTTTCACAGAAGGTGTAAGCCATGTGGGGTTTAATTTTAGTCATTTATACTTGTTACCTATAGGAATAAATTTTGCACTATAATTATATATAATAATAATAATAATAATAATATAAGTCTCAACTCCTATCTTAGTCATGAGCTCTTGCAGGTGTCTATACAATTACACTTTGTTACATATAAACGTTTGCGTATTTATGTGCTTAATTTGGAACCACCACTTACACGTGTACCCCAGGGGGTACATGTCATGTTTCCATGGGGTACCTGCTCTAGCCTCATGCTGTTCTTTTAATGCGCAGCACAATGGCAAATCATACTCTTAGGAGTACTGTGATGATTTTTATTTGTGTAAGGGGTACTTGGCTTAGATACACTGTCTCTTATGGAAGTTAGAAAATGAATGTCACTCATGCACTTGTTAAAGCCTCATTCATTTTACTTTTCTAGGTTGAAATTTTCTTTATTTAAGAAATTGCCTTGAAGATGTGAATATTAGATCACTATATTCAGTCCACTCAATCATGATGGTTCCCGTCCATCACAACAGTAATAAAGATATTTTAAACCTTACCTCTGGTCATGACGATGGCTGCTAGGGCTTTGTGACGTGTGCACACTGAGAAGTTTTCAGTAAGCTCCTGGAATTTTTGTATTACCAGCTGATATATGGAGTCTGCAAATTCCTAAAACACAAACAAATATCAGTATGAATTACAGATCCCGCTAACTCCAAAAGCTGCTGAGACATTCAGGAAAAGTAGTGCAATGGTAAGTCAACCGATCTGATAATTGCTTTATTTATTAAGCTGGACTTAAAAGCAGATACATTAGTTGGCTGCTAGATTCAACATAGAAATATGTGGAGTAACGTAGTGTTTATAGGAGGACATTTTTCTAGTCTCATAGAAACTAGGTCCTCAAACTGTGGTACGTGTGTAGGGTAATCCTTACCACTCCTTAATAATGTGACCTGTTATTATGTGGCTTTTACCATTATTTCCCCCTTGTTATTTTTTTTGTGTGTAGTCTAATGCTTAGAAGTTATCCTTTAATATTAACTCGTAGCAAAGCCCAAGAAGAGGTGAGATAAGGGAGGTGGCTGCAGAAAGCAGAGTGTGTGGCTGAAACCACATGTAGTGTTAGAGGGACCTGCTGCACTTGTCTTACAGCAGCAGGTCACACCCAGCAAGACTTGCATGTGGGCTGGAGAAATTCAATCCGATAATGTGAGAGTGGCTGAGGCAGGCTAAACCTAGAGAGAGCCTCCTCATGAGTAACTGAGAGTGGATGTATAGGAACAAGTTATTCTGCAACCATCAAGTGTTTCATCACACGAGGGCTCACGGTGAAGCAGGACGTTCCCAATACTAAGTGATTGGTGCAACCCCATGCTGGCACATAGGCAGGATAGGCAGTGGCAGAGAGTGACGAGTCGGAGAGCCACAGTGGCACATCAGGACGACAGTTACTGTGGTGCAGCCTGACTTGGTGGGAGCTCAGGCATAATGTGAGGCTACATGGCCCTGGTAAGGACCATCCTCAATAGAAACAAATTACATAATAGCAGCATTGTAAAGTTATACTGCGTGAATTAAAAAAATCTGTTGATCTGCAACAATCTGTAATTCATTTGGAACCACCACTTACATGTGTACCCCAGGGGGTACATGTCATGTTTCCATGGGGTACCTGCTCTAGCATTTAATGCGCAGCACAATGGCAAATCATACTCTTTGGAGTACTGTGATGTTTTTAATTTGCGTAAGGGGTACTTGGCTTAGATACACTGTCATAGTAGGACATCACAATGAGCCTCTACCCAGGTTGTTTACAGAAAACAATAGTTTGCATTCGATTGCACACTAAATATATTGAGAGGCTCCCCTTTTAAAATATTGGTTCTCAAGAGTATTTAGGAGGATTTATTGACATACATTATAATTATAAAAATAATGTATAACTAGGCTAAAATAACTAATACTCTGTCCCAAATTGGCTAAGACTGGTGTTTTATATGCTAATTAAAAAAAAAGATTGTTGGAGTAAATTGTGCCAAATCTATTCAAAGGCATGCGACTTTTCATAAAATGTTGCATTTTGGACTAATCAGAAAATTAACAGGCATAGATTTGCGCCAAAACTTGTGGCATCGTCTGGCTTAAGAAACAATAAGTCTGTCTTAAAGTTGTAAGCCACGCTCACTTTAGGTAAACCATGTCTACATATCTCGTCACTTATCGTGTCACTTTTCAAAACTAATGAATGCTGGGAAGGTGTGCGCTATCATTTGCAACTTTTTTGGGCACAAGGCACCCAAAACACTGGAGTGAACTAATTAACAAATGTGGGCCTCTGTGTTTTTTTGGTGTGGGATGTGTGAGAACATGGATGAAGAGTGTTCTCAAAAGTTCAGGAAGCTCCAGAGACAACCTGTGATGACCCAGGTCAATATTGTTGGCGCATATCAGGCTGGAAAGAGGCTCAATGTTCTTCAGTGGACAGAAAGTCAAGAAAAGCATCTACCTCCATGATCACTACACTTCACAGGATAGAGTGGTAAAATAAAAAAAATTAAAACGGAACTTTTCATAATATATACTAGTCCTTCTCAATGACTTAGAATATCATCAAAAAGTTAGTTTATTTCAGTAATTCAATTCAAAAAGTGAAACTCATATATTATATAGATTCATTACACACTGCGTGATCTATTTCCAGAATTTTTTTCTTTTAATGTTGATGATTATGGTAACAGTTAATGAAAATCCAAAATGTAGTCTCTCAGAAAATTTAAATATTAAATAAGCCCAATTTAAAAAATTATTTTTAATATCGAAATGTTGGCCTACTGAAAAGTATTTACAGTATATGCGCTCAATACTTGGTCGGGGATCCTTTTGCATGAATTACTGCATCGATTCGGCTTGTCATGGAGGCGATCAGCCTGTGGCACTGCTGAGGTGTTATCAATGCGGCGTGGCTTGGAGGCGATCAGCCTGTGGCACTTTTGAGGTGTTATGGAAGCCCAGGTTGCTTTGAAAGCATCCTTCAGCTCGTCTGCATTGTTGGGTCTGGTGTCTCTCATCTTCCTCTTGACAATACCCCATAGATTCTCTATGGGGTTTAGGTCTGGTGAGTTTGCTGGCCAATCAAGCGCAGTGATACTGTGGTTATTAAACCAGGTATTGGTACTTTTGGCAGTGTGGGCTGGTGCCAAGTCCTGCTGGGAAATTAAACCAGTATCTCCATAAAACTTTTAGCAGAGGGAAGCATGAAGTGCTCTAAACAACACCAGCAGATGACATGGCTCCTCAAACCATCACCGTGAAAACTTTACACTGGATCGCAAGCAACTTGGATTGATGCCTCTCCACTCTTCCTCCAGACTCTGGGACTTTGATTTCCAAATGAAATGCAAAATTTACTTTCATCTGAAAACAGGACTTTGGACCACTGAGCAACAGACCAGTCTTTTTTCTCCTTAGCCCAGGTAAGACGCTGTCTCAAGGAAAGCTACAGTTGTAGCCCATGTCCTGCATACGTCTTTGTGTGTGTGTTGGCTTTTGAAGCACTGGCTCCAGCCGCAGTCAACTTCTTGACAATCCTTTCAAAGCTGCGGTTATCCCTGTTGCTTGTGCACCTTGTTCTACCACACTTTTTCCATCCTATCAACTTTCCATTAAGATTCTTGGATAGAGCACTCTGAACATCCAGCTTCTTTAGCAGTGTACTTTTGTGGCTTACCCTCCTTGTGGAGGGTGTCAATGACTGTCTTATGGACAAATGTCAAGTCAGCAGTCTTCCCCATGATTGTGTAGCCTACTGAACCAGACTG
Organism: Rhinoderma darwinii; assembly: GCF_050947455.1. Lineage (NCBI taxonomy): Eukaryota > Metazoa > Chordata > Amphibia > Anura > Rhinodermatidae > Rhinoderma > Rhinoderma darwinii. The sequence continues at coordinate 308,796,930 of NC_134691.1, forward strand.
TTGGACCATTTAAAGGCTTAGGAATCCTTTGCAGGTGTTTTGTGTTTATTAGTTGATTAGAGTGTCACACCATGAGTCTACAATCTTTAACTTTTACCCAATATTAAAATTTTCTAAGAGACTAGATATAATCATTAACATTAAAAGAAAAAAATGCTGGAAATAGATCACTCTGTGTGTAATGAATCTATATAATATGTGAGTTTCACTTTTTGAATTGAATTACTGAAATAAATTAACTTTTTGATGATATTCTAAGTCATTGAGAAGGACTAGTATATATCAAAAAAGAATTATAGAATACAATACACTTTGCTAAATGCGGTTACATATAACCATGTGGATTTATATTTCGAGTCAGGACCTTGACTCAGACAACATTCACTGGCTATTAGTGCCTGATAGTTCACATGGGTTACCAAACTCAACCCCAAGAAGACACATAGGTAGGTAGTGATTCTGATGCTCGGGGATAATGCCAATGCACTACCCCACAGTGCAGCACATTAATTTATATTTTGTAGAGCTGATACCCCAGAGCTGCACATTATTCTCATCCACAATAAAAGGAACGTATCTATGAGTCAGCTCACAGAAACTGCCGTATACAGCATATATGTTATAGTACTCAGTGTCAAATAATCGTCCTACGAAGGACCCCATCCCTTTCTTTTCATAAAAAATCCTTTATGTATACCATCAATAAGGAATTACTCATTCTACCTATTCCCTGAAAAAGGAAGGGATATAAAGGGTTTATGTCTCAATCCCCATACCATCCAGGACAACACTATATTACATACAATTGTCCAGTTACGCATCTAATACTTAATACATCTGGAACTCTTTACCCTGCAGTTTAGTTACTTAAAGAATATGCACACCTTTGAACTAATTTTTTTTTTAAATAAATCAATGTTTTGAGTGATTTCCAACAACTTTTAAATTGACTTTCATTCATTTTTTTTTACTTTTTAAGATACAGCTTCTATGTATCCTGTATGCATAGAAGCTGTATCGTTCCACCAAAGCCAATTCCGTCAGGTCCGCTGAACTGACAGCTCGGCTTAGATCTGGTCCTGCGTGTCTCTGACACACAGGATGCAGCTAATGATCACATACTAAGTTCATAATCAAAGGTGTACATATCCTTTCATAATTTTTTGGTACTGTATAACTGCTTACCCTACAATCAATACATGACAGATATCGCTACTAGGTCTGTCATAGGTGACAGCTGCAACAACATGTGTCTCTAGGGAGTGCCATTTTCAGCCACTTCCCATTGGGTGAACACGGCGACTCAACCTGGGAACATGCCCATGATGTGACCCGATCTCAGTGATGCACCCCATGCTGCACGTCCTAGCCAAGGGTGGAGTGGATGTTACCTGCTCCGCCCATGTCAGGTTAAGGGGGGGCATCAGACATTGGGGTTCTGGTGGAAGGCACAACGAGATTGTTTGCTATCTCATTACCCACTGCTGCACCCACAATCCAACCTGTGGACACATGTGGCACACGTTGGTCCATATCGAGGGACGTATCATGTAAAGAGCAGGTCAGTGGATATAAAAGATGGTCCAGTGGTACAGTAGATTGACCACACCAAAGATCATGCTGCTGTCTATGCACTGTGCAGCTGCTCTTTATTTTCTAATATATTCCCTGATAAAACTTATATGAGGAGGAAACACGTGGGGATAGAATGTCATTAGGGTCAGGTTCCCAAACCAGGCTGTCCTTCTCAGGACAAGTACTCGACATCACACTGAGGTCTATAATAATGTTTTATTTCATCAATCATGAAACCATTAAACAAATGTTGAATTCGGCAATTTCTTTGAGCGAACCCATAGATACCCCTAGAAACATTACATACGGGGTCGTAATTATAGGAACTATAGGAGATTGTAGTCACATCCAGGCCTTGGTGCTCCAGTCACATCCAGGCCTGATACAACACCAGTACTACAAGGGGCATGTTATAATTAGGGGCCTAGATACAATTGCTCTGGCCTAGGAGCTTCAGGTTACGCCTTTGTATACACGTGTTTAATTTTAGATGTTCTACTTTTTATAAATGGTATACTTCTACCCACTAAATACTTGTGTTGGAATTACTAATAGATTCCACCCCATTAAAATAAACCAGTTTCATTCATTGTAGAATTCAATTTGCAGTCATCACATAGCATCCAGACAAAAGAAATAATGCAACAGGCGGCCCAAGCAGAAAAGGTCAGCAGGGGAGATAAATAAATAAGCCGGAGAAGAAATTTTCCTCCAGGTCCTTATTATTTCAACATTGTTTTATCTAAATATTTTACAGAGGGAACAGAAACAAGCGATTCATCAATGGCTGTTTACTGACTGCCAGGAGCGCTTGTAGCTGCCAAATGACTGCGGTGTACACTGAGTGAATCGTCACAGCTTGTAGGCATGTGGAGTATACAAATTAATAGAATAATATAAAATATGGACTAAAGTGTACTTGATCATAAAAGCAATGACATCTAAACTCAGCTGAGGCGAAGGTGGGAAAAACTGTCATAAGGGTCATTATGAAGCGACTAAATGACTAAAAGCTTCTTAGAAACCCGGAACTCCAGTGCCCACCATTAAGATATCCACAGACTTATATTTCTTAGCTAAATATTTATTTAGATCGCTACTAATTCCACCAATTTTGCATGTTAATTCTATGGAGGAGGGGTGGAAATAGGAGAGATGAGCAGCTGCAGACCCAATAAACTGCTTATCTCAGGGGAAACAATAGAACGGGACAGGAAAAAGTGAATCAAACCAATTTATTTGATAATTACTGACCTTGACATAGACATCTGAAAAAGTTATGTCAGACCATATAGACATCAGTGGGATTTACCTATGGCATCCATATTCCTATATCCAGTATCTTTTACAAGAGACTGGATAGAGGGTTTAGGCCCTTTTTTTTTTTCTTGATTTGACGTAGGCCGGGTAGAATACTTTCTAACCTTTAAGTCTCAGAACCAGAAAATATTAGTAGCAGGAGAGGAATGTATTGATTTTGTAGGAGGCAGTGACTTATCCGCTTGTTTAATTATGGGGTCAGTGCTGAATTTGTGTCATAAAAGAATTAAATGATAAAAATGATAAATAATAACCACTGACAGGATATCGATATACCATCAACATCTGATCGGTGTGGGCGACTGATGTGACTCCCACACATGCTTAATAAAGGGATAAAGCGTTAATGCTCAACGGTGAAAAATCTCACATATACGCCGGACATATACGCTGGACATATAGCCTGCTATTGACTCTTATTGTAAAAAATAATAATTTTTTTGTAGGATGCCTGTGTATTGAAAAAGTAGTCGACTGCGGAATCCAATACAGTTAAAAAAAAGTAAGTCTTTTGGCATACGTCTCGTCCATTACCAGCTATAGATATGTTCTGCGTAAACGCTGGGAGCATCTTCTGGGGTATACACCGAATGTACACCACAAACGTGTGGTGAACATAGCCTTAGCACTGTTTGGGTATACAGCCCTATATACTTGAGTGTTGCAAAAGCCAAAGGGGCCGCAAACTCTCTATTCTAGGACCCTAGTGATAGTCCAACTATATCTAATTGATGTGCCGTCAATGTTTGTAGTGGGAAAACTCCTTGAAACACCTACAGAATAGCTGTGTGTGTTTATAGGGGTTTTACGACTTATTCCAAAAAGTGGCCAAGGTAGGAGGGATGAATTTAAAAAAAAAGAAGCTTTACTTATCTCACATATACCCGGCATTCCAGCGCCGCCACTGTTTATTGACATGACACTTTGTATACCCACATAATTGCTACAGCCAATCTCTGGTCTCAGTGGGTATCCAGCACAGGACTGCTGAGGCCAATGATTGGCTGCAGCAAACACGTGGGTATATGGGCACGTCATCGCTGCATCCATCTCAATAAAAATCGAAAGAGAAGACCAGAGCGGTGGCACTGGAACGCCGGGCATATGTGAGGTGGGTAATGCTTCTTTTTTTTTTAATGCATGCCTCCTACCCTGGCCACTTTTTTGAATAAGTCGGAAAACCCTTTTAAGATAGGGAATTTTGATTCTGTATAACAAGCTTTGTACAACGCTGTGGGATATGTTGCCGCTACACAAGCAATAGGAGAAAAAATTAAACATAGTTCACTAACTTATCCACATCTACAAAATGTAAGATGAAAAAAAAATATCTCAGTACATTTTTGTAAATACATGAGAATGCCGATGAGATACGCTCCAATAATATTCCCTATACTAATATTCTCTGTATATTCAGTATTTGTATAGCTATTTTTCCTGCTTTGTCATAAGTGCCTACAGAGTAAATAGTTCCAGCACAAACATGCCGGAGATTATCCGCAATTATGCACCCGACATATGTTCCATTTTGCCCACTGTCTGTGGCTTTGTGCTAAATAATATATATAAAACAAATGTGCTGCGATTTTCATCAGTAGCCTTCTGGGTAATACTGGCATTCTACTCTTGTCAAAAAGATATTAAATCAATAGATTATACAAAAGAAAGCCTTTTAGTAAACATTTTTATTCAGCTACGGCCTCTGGGTTTATTGAGTAAAGTATCTGAAAGGTTAGATTTGCATATCGGTAGGAGCATACACTACAGAAAAGATACAAAGAAATGTGATTTTGCTACAGTGTGATATTTGAATTTCTAATGGTCACATGTTTTATTCAGTAATGATGTTGTGTTAGTATTACGGGGCAGATTAGTTTTATATAGAAAAACAGAACGTATCATTTATATGTGAAAGAAGGTAAATAGGACATATTGCCAGAAGAGCCAAATAATATGGTAGACAAAGGCAAGACCCTGCAGACAAGTACAGAGTATTTCAGCCATATTTGACCAATGAAATAACAATAATTACATATAAAAAAAACTAAAGTACTGCAATTTGTAGCTCACATCCACTTGCTCATGTTGTCAGATGTGGATGTACGGCCAAGTTCACATGAGAGCCCTTTTCTTAGAAGTTCAATAATATGCTGAATCATTTCTTAATATATCTTTATGGTGGAAAGAGTTCACATTTTCTGATACAGATCTTATTTCCTGCATAGAGTCAATTGATTAAACCCTTAGCGCAGAATGACGTGCATGTAGGTAATCTGTGGCGGTTAGTAGGCTCAGAATACCATACATGGAGGGCCTTTTGATCGGGCGGGCACACGAGCTGCCAGGCAGTTGCTGCGGGAACCTGGCTATGACTGCCATCAGGCTACTCCTGCAACAGTCGGGATCAAAGATAACTTAGATCCCGGACGTTTAAACCCTTAGATGGCAAGTTTAATAGCGACCGCAGCATTTTGACAGAGCAAGAGGGCTTCTTCTGTCACCCATTGGGTCGTCCATGGGTTGCCATGGCACACAGGGGGCCTAACAAAGGTCCCCAGGCCTGCCATGACGATCTGGCACGGCCTAATAGGTTGTCTTTCAGTTTTACCCTGACAGGCAATAATGCTGTGGTGTACAAAGCATAATACAGTATTAAAGAAACGCGTTGTGAAGTCCCCTAGTGGGACTAAAAAATATATTAATTGAAGTAAAATAAAGTTTATTTTAAAAATAAAAAAGTGTTTACATAAAATGTAATGTTTTTCCATAAAAAAGCAAGCCCACATACGACTACGTCGCCCGAAAATTAAAAAGTTATGGCTCTTGGAATGCAGCAGCACAAAAACTAATTATTTTCTTGTAAAAGGGTTTTTGTCATAAAGTAGTAAAACCTAAAAAAACGTTAAATATTTGTTATTGCCGTAGTCAAACTGACCCATAGAATAAAGTAAGAATCTTATTTACACCGTATGGTAAACTCAAAAAACAACGGTGGAATTGCTGTCTTTTCTTTCACCTTCCAAAAAAAAGTTTCATAAAAGTTAATCAATAAATTCTATCTACCCTAAAATAGTGACATTGAAAAAATACATTCTGCAAAAACCAAACCCTCATACAACTATCTCTATGGAAAAATAAAAAAGTTTTGGCTCTAGGAATGTGTCAATGAAAAAACAAAAAAGAATGTTTAGTCCTTAGGGCCAAAATAGGCCGGTCATTACAAGCTTTACTGCATACTGTTTTATTATTAAATTCAATATATAACCAGTATGCAGTAAGCTACTAAGTCCCCCCCTAGTGATGGCAGAATTTTAACTTTTAACTCTATTTCTGTAGAAGATTTGGAGCTCTGTATCCGAAAAATGGAGCTCTAATCACTGCAAAGATATATTAGGAAATTAACCAGCACAAAATTCTGGACCTATTTAAAGTAAAAGAAAACGAAACTAAGTGGACATTTACTTTTTGTTCGAACCCTTCTGAAACAACATACATGTTCACTAACATGTACCCACATCTAAGAAAACCTACTAATACTAATGTATCCTAAAACTGAGTATTAACATCTGTCTAGTTCAATTAGTTTGAAGGCCTACATTTTTTAGGCCAGAATGACGATATAAAAGTTATTTCTAATTATATAGAGTAGGCCCATCCACTAAACCTTCCACTGGAAGCTCAAATACACAGACTTATGCACACGACAGTGTACGACGGCCAGTGATCCATGGAAAGATAGGACATGTCACATCTTTCCACAGATCGGAGAATCGGATCAGTTTTTACGGACCCGATTCATCCGCCAAAGTGAATGGGTCTGTGAAGACTATTGGGTGCCACTCGGATGCCGTTAAAAACTGCCCGACTGGCACATCGGTTGTGTCCAAATGGCATATCTAGACATATTATAAGAAGATCCCGTTAACAATGATCATCAAGAAGACTGAATCATCAACATGCCAGTCAACGGACACACAATTCATATGGTGACCAGGAGCTGGAAAAGCAATTACTATTATAATAATAATAATAATAATAATAATAATAATATTCATAATATGTTACCAACATAAGAATATAAATAAATTATGATTAGTTGAAGAGACTTGGAGAACATTCCTAAAACCTGGAAAGAAGAAGTAAAGGTTAAACCTCAGACAAGCTTTTTATGTTATTTTGCTTGAGAAGTTTGTGATTATAACACATTATCATTCTTTAATAAACATAATATGCTTAATTGAAGTTTCACATTGAAGGAAAAAATACGCCGATAATTTGTGCAAAACATGGTGCACACCTTTAATAAATCTGGTCCATTTTGTGACTCTCCTTAGCCATACCCCTTTATGCATTTTTCTTAGTAAATCTTTTATTTTGTATTACTTATCATCTGGATCATCTGTTACAGCCTGTATAAGGCCATGTTCACACATTGAGGATTCAATCAGGATTTAGGCACGGATTCCGTGCCTAAATCCAGACAGAATCCACTCACATTCAACCAACAACGCATATGAATGGTGGATTTTATATCCCATTCACACACTCAGGAAAATATCTGCATAGAATAATGAACATGCCGCGGATTTTAAAAACTGCAGTATATTCATTATTGCCATGGATTCACGCTGAAAACCACGGATTAGCTCTATAGCGATAATGAGGATACCTGTAAACTGCATGCAATTCCGCTGCAGAAATCCAACTGTCAGCTGCGGATTTGTGCCGTGACGTGTGAACATAGCCTTATAGTCCAGAGCTGCTTTCACAGTTCTGCTGAAAGTCGACAAACAGCTTGTTATACTTATCCCTAACAGCTTATAATGCAGTGGAACAGTAAGATTCTTCTACATCAGATTGCTGTACCATCCCTGGTCTAAACACTGCACTTCACAAATCCCAATCACCAGAGTATTAAGTGCAGACAATGAGCCAGCAAGAAATGTTCGGAGATTGCAGCTCTGAAGCCTGCACAATTATGAATGCAGCTCTGGACCATAATACAAGCTGTTTGCAACTCAGTAACATTATTGACTGATCCTAAAAGTAAAAAATCAGTTTGGATTATTTGGATGCCACGGTTACAGTACCTACTCATTGCACATTTATCTTTGCACAAATTTTCCTTGGTGTCTTTTAGCATATAAACAAAAGATAAGCAATTCACCAGACTGTACTAAATGGAGACAATGTTATGCACTTAGCACTTGGCACAGTTACCTATCATATCAATACTGTAGGGTCAATGCTGCATCTGGCAATAATAACCAGATGGACGTTTTCCTACTGAACCCTAACCCACAAGCTTTTCCCTACAGGGACTTATATCAGATTGGCTGCAGTCCTGAATAATTCAATACAACGAAGCTGCATGTTCAGTTCAGAGCATTGTAACTGCTCTAGGAAAAGCCTCAGGTGTCAAGCTGTTGTACTAGAACAGATATTAAATTAGCACAAATAGGTTTTCTTTAAATACATAAAAGCTTCTCTGAAATCACCTGCACTAGGGGCAAAGATGCAAAAAAAATAAATATTGCTTTGTCCATAGTGCTGCAAAACACATTACATCTGTGATATAGACATCCCTTAACAAGCCCTTATTCACACGACAGGGTTTCCCGGCCGGGTGACGGCCGTTCATAAAACGGCCGTCACCCGGCTGCAGTAAGAACAATAGACTCCTAATGGGGCTATTCACATGACCGATTTTTTGACTGCCCGGGAAACCTGGCCGTGAAAAAATAGGACATGTCCTATTTTCGGCCGTTTACCCGGCCGCCCGGCTCCCATAGAAGTCTATGGGGCCGGGTAATACACGGCCATCACCGGAATGTGTCCCGAGTGATGGCCATGTATTCCGTCGCTCGCTCCCTCCTCACAGCGCAGAGTGCATGTGAGGAGGAGGGGTTTATGCCATTCAGACGAATGGCTGTACGCTGGAGGTAAGTTTATACACTGTGTGGCAGGGCCGGGGTGTACAGCAGGTGGATGGGGGCACTGCGCTTGCTCCCTTCCCCTGCTTGTTTTAAAAGCGCCCTGGCCCGGCGACACCTTCCATGGCCGATGGCGCCGCTATAGTAGCGACGCCACTATAGCAAAGCAGGGAGGTATCTCCCTGCTCTGCTATGTGCTAGCCCCACTTTAGCTCCCTGAAGGAGCGGAATCCCCGTGTGTTCGGGGATTCCGCTCCTGGACAGAGCGCTTGATGTCTCTGTCCATATCTGGGCAGTGACATCAGGGAAAACTCCTGAAGCGGAATTCCCGAACACTCTGTGACCGGGGATTCCACACCAGGCGAAGCCAGTAACGTTCAGTGTCCATAAATGGACACAGACGACAGGGGCTTTTCCTGAAGTGGAATCACCGGCCACATGGGGATTCCCCTTCAGGAGTTGCCCCTGATGTCACTGTCCAGATATGCCCGGCCCGGAACGGATGCAAAACTAATGCAAACCGGCCGGGAAAAACGGCCGATTTTATCGGCCGACACTCGGGCTCGGGCGGGACCCTGTCGTGTGAATAAGGCATTAGGTCTATATAAGAATAAAAAAATACTTTCTGCTATTCTGAGAAGAGGAGCATTTGTAGTCCTAATTCTGTACTCAGGTTTTAGTTGTGTCTGGTGAGAAGTAACTAAATAAATACATTGCATTACTGATCTTATATAGTTCCTGAGTTACAGGATATACTGTATATAGCCCAGAGCTGCATTCATAGTTCAGCTGATTTTACTGGAAACAGTCAACAAGCTTGTCTTCTAAAATACAGTGGGACGGTTGGTTTCTCTATGCATCATATTAGGGTGCAGTGTCTGATGTAACAACTATAGCTTCCAGAAAACAAATAACTATAGCAAGCTCTGTGCAGAAATTGACGTAACAAGGAATGCTGGGAGATTTCTGCTCTGAAACAGCAGAATTGTAAACGCAGCTCTGAACTATATCACAGGTTGTAAATCAGTACAGGATATGTAATAAAATGTTTTCACAAAGTCACTAAACTTTTTATATATATGAATTTCATATTTAAATTATAGGGGAGCATATGCTTTAAGGAGGTGGTAATATATGGGGACTAACGTCACTGTTAAAGCAGCTTCATACAGCAGGTTATGGATGATTATGCATGATTTTCCCCATTGGAGAGCTGTTAGTTATTCCATAACTCATCACAAATGCTTAATATATTTAGTAAAATGAAGACACATTCACTGATATGACCAAATTAAATTAAGACAAAATATTGTAAAGAAAAATGTGAGAAAATAGCAGAAAATATGTAGTGATTATATGGAACCAAGAGTTCATAGTTTACAAAGTTTGAAATATTAGGGCTTCCATGATTGCATCAACAAGGTTTACTGGCATCACCTTGGTATTAATCCCTAGGAGAAGAGTCAAGACGTCCCTGAGAAGGGCAGCCCAACACTCAAACCTGTTTCTAGTTACATCCCTACAAGTTTCCTTGGACTAGATATGCCTATATTGTATTATTGTCATATTAAGTAGATTAACTACCGTATGGAAAGCTCTGGTGCTAGTATTGAACTGGGTCATTAACCATGGACACTAGAAATGCCCATACGTCAGCTTATACTAAAAGTAGAGTGAAAAAACACGGCGCCACATGTGTGTATCAATTATGAATTTGATGGGCAAAAGATCGTAACTGCTCACCTGTAAAGTTAAAAGTAATCCGCGAGTTCAAAGCTGCTGCCGATCCCAACGCAAAACTCCAAAGAGATGCCAAAATTGATTGATAAAGAATAAAAAACGGGATACTGAGGCGCTGCTTGATAAAGAGTTAATACATTTAATTGAGGTAGTATAAATAGACAATTGCTACGCGTTTCAACGCCGGACTGGCGTCTTCCTCAGGCAAGTTAAGATGACAGCAAGGAGGCACATATTTATACACATACGGAATGCAGGGCTAATTAAGCCTAATTCAGACCAGAGTCCTGAAAAAACCGCCAAAACCAGCGGGTCAGAGTTCAATCCAAACGTAAAGTGTTAAAACAATTCATTGTTGTCATATGTTAACAACATTAATGGAATTAAAATGATCAGACAGTACATAACCGCATAATTGCATAATTATATAGTAATTAAATCATTTAAACGAAATGGCATAAAATATTTGCGCAAAAAGGCAATGGATTATGAAATTGCACATTGAACATAAGCTTAAAATAACACAAGAATTGAAGTAAAATAAACAAAAATGCATTTGCAACTGCTGGATACATATAGAAATAATTGTACAAAAAGAATTAAGCAATATTAATATTCATAAGAAGAAGCTCATATGTAAAAGTGCTTTAAAAGGTGCATTTTTTAAAATTAGTAAAGGGTATCAGTCCAATGTAGATTCTGCGATGTCATTGAGGCCATTTGGATACAAGGTCCCCAGTTTGTAGATCCAAAAATTTTCCCTTTGTTTTAACCTAATGAACCTATTGGATATATCTACAGGAATATACTCAATAGGGGTGACAGTTATGAGATCAAAGTTACATTTGTGCTTTAAAGCAAAATGACGTGATACACTATGTTTGGTGTATCCACTTTTAACATTGAACCTGTGTTTGTTGATCCTGTCTCTGAGGGTTTGGGTAGTACGGCCCACATATTGTCGGTTACATGGACATTGGAGAAGATATATAACATAGCTGCTTCCGCAGTTTAAAAAGCTTTTTATCTGAAACTTTTCGTTAGTTGACATAGAAGTAAAATCCGTTTTTTTATTAGTAATACTCAGGCAGCACAGACATCTCGTTCTCCCGCAGCGATATGAACCATTCATAATCAGAGAAGTTTTGATAGGTATTTGGGAAATATTCCGAAGTTTACTAGGTGCAATTAGGTTCCTCACTATATACAAACATTCCGCATGACCTTGGCCTACAAGCCATTTCATCATACTTAACTCTGGATTCACGTCTTCCAAGCAATCAGATAGACTTTCTAATAAACTGTATTGATTTCATTCTTACACACAATGCATTTACATTTGAGGGTAAGTTCTACAGACAGATTAGAGGCTGTGCGATGGGCTCACGCTTTGCCCCATCGTACGCCAATCTGTACATGGGAGCATATGAAAATCTATATATTTACGGAGATCACAATTATAAGGACAATATAATTTTCTATAAAAGGTACATAGATGACCTATTCTTTATCATCAAAGGAAACCAAACAGTGATTCCTGCAATTATTGACCATCTCAATAATAACAACTTTGGAATTTCTTTCACATACACTTATTCATTTGTTAAAATTGATTTTTTGGACCTTGCGATAGAGAAGTCTGGTCAGTCAGTGATCACGAAAACACATTTTAAAGGGGTAGATGTGAATAGCTATTTAAATTTTAGGAGCGCTCACTACCCACCATGGCTGATAAATGTACCTTTTGGACAATATAAAAGAATAAGGAAAAACTGCACGAGCAATAAAGATTTCTCTGACGAATGTAAGTTGCTTAAAAAGAGGTTCAAGGAAAAAAACTTCCCAATGAGTCTGATTAATGGTGCAGAGACTAGGGCGAAGGCTCTGACACAATTTGAGTGCATCAACCCTGTGGCTAAAGACCCTAAAAAATCGATTGATTTTAGCTGTAATTTTATCACCACATACAATAAAGGCAGTAAGTACATTAGCTCTACAATACATAAATATTGGCATATCCTTAAAAATGACCAATTTATGAAAGACATCCTCCCAGTTAAACCAAAAATTACGTACAGAAGGGCGAAAACCCTGAGGAACCTAATTGCACCTAGTAAACTTCGGAATATTTCCCAAATACCTATCAAAACTTCTCTGATTATGAATGGTTCATATCGCTGCGGGAGAACGAGATGTCTGTGCTGCCTGAGTATTACTAATAAAAAAACGGATTTTACTTCTATGTCAACTAACGAAAAGTTTCAGATAAAAAGCTTTTTAAACTGCGGAAGCAGCTATGTTATATATCTTCTCCAATGTCCATGTAACCGACAATATGTGGGCCGTACTACCCAAACCCTCAGAGACAGGATCAACAAACACAGGTTCAATGTTAAAAGTGGATACACCAAACATAGTGTATCACGTCATTTTGCTTTAAAGCACAAATGTAACTTTGATCTCATAACTGTCACCCCTATTGAGTATATTCCTGTAGATATATCCAATAGGTTCATTAGGTTAAAACAAAGGGAAAATTTTTGGATCTACAAACTGGGGACCTTGTATCCAAATGGCCTCAATGACATCGCAGAATCTACATTGGACTGATACCCTTTACTAATTTTAAAAAATGCACCTTTTAAAGCACTTTTACATATGAGCTTCTTCTTATGAATATTAATATTGCTTAATTCTTTTTGTACAATTATTTCTATATGTATCCAGCAGTTGCAAATGCATTTTTGTTTATTTTACTTCAATTCTTGTGTTATTTTAAGCTTATGTTCAATGTGCAATTTCATAATCCATTGCCTTTTTGCGCAAATATTTTATGCCATTTCGTTTAAATGATTTAATTACTATATAATTATGCAATTATGCGGTTATGTACTGTCTGATCATTTTAATTCCATTAATGTTGTTAACATATGACAACAATGAATTGTTTTAACACTTTACGTTTGGATTGAACTCTGACCCGCTGGTTTTGGCGGTTTTTTCAGGACTCTGGTCTGAATTAGGCTTAATTAGCCCTGCATTCCGTATGTGTATAAATATGTGCCTCCTTGCTGTCATCTTAACTTGCCTGAGGAAGACGCCAGTCCGGCGTTGAAACGCGTAGCAATTGTCTATTTATACTACCTCAATTAAATGTATTAACTCTTTATCAAGCAGCGCCTCAGTATCCCGTTTTTTATTCTTTATCAATCATACGTCAGCTTATCTACTTAATCTATGGCAGTGGTTTATATCTAAAGAGAAAATCACTAAAGGGGTTTTACCAGAATCATAAATTATCACCAATTTACAGGATAGGTAATAATTTCCTGATTGCTGGGGGCCCCACTGATAGGACACCCCCCCAATTGTGAGAACGGGGGTCAAAAACCCCCTGTTTCCTCTCACTGCTTGACCGCAGTGTGGAGGGCATGGAATATAGCGGTGGTTGAGCATGTACGTTGCGACTCTATTCAAAGTCAATGGGAATGAAGGGAACCGCCGAGTACAGCGCCCGGCTATTTCTGTCATTCTCAAAGACATTGAATAGAGCGGTAGGCGCATGCGCGACCGCTGCTCCATTCAAGCTCCTCTTTACTGCTGGGGGGGGGGGATGCAGTGAGAAGGATCTTGTGGTTCGATACCCCCGCTCTCACGTTCAGAGCCCCTACCAATCGGAAAATTATCACTTATCCTTTGGATAGGTTAGAATTTATGATTCTGTGAAAACCCCTTTAAGTCTATCGTCACTTTCAGAAAATTCTATCACTATGTACGACTATGAAGTAGCCACAAATAATCACAACTGTATGCGACCTGTGCAGTTGTACAGTGCGCATTACCTGCCCCTGTTGAAGAAGATGCCACTGATGGTCTGGTACTCGAGAACTGCAACCAACGCAAATCTTCATTTTAATTATATAGCAGTTTTTTTAGACATTGTATAGCACTGTTATTAGATCATTTTATGTCTAGTCCCCCTACGTTGTGTTTTTGACAACTCTATGGTGATATTTATGTAGACATTGTGTGGCACGGCTACTTAGGCACTGTATATTATTTTTGCAATGTATGGTGGTAGTGGAACTGTATTTTAATTTTGGCACCATACTGTATGGCGCTTATATTTATGCACTGTATGGTATGGTAATTGCATACTGTATGACAATAAACCATATGGGGGAGGGGGCATAGACAGACCACCCCCCACACACACTAGATTTCTCCTCATAGTCTCTTCTACAAACGATTCCAAAATATCTGTTTTTAATTTCCATGAGGAATTATACAGAGCAGTGCCGTTTGGATGGTAAGGACACGATTTAAGCAGCCATTACAAACATATTGGATGTCTTTATTTTATTCCTGTCAAGGTTCATGCTGTCTTTTAGCCTAATAGTTGTGGATTTCCCGCTGTAGCAATGCTAATGGTCTGATACTTGATTTGTAGGGGCATATGGCAATCTGCTTTTCATACCATTCAAGACTTGGGTTTCTCCTCAGGTTTTAAATTATCTGACAAGACTTTGTAAAGTTGGAGAAGAGAAGAAATTCGGAGAAAACTTATTTTTAGCCGAAGGAAATCATCTATTTTGTTTTTTCAACCAAGGCAATATATTATTTATGTTTTATAGCCGTTTACTGTAATAGAAAGATGATGCGTGAGGACACTATTATTTATCTGATGGTTAAAGTTAGCTTATATTGTTATGATTAACTTAACTAGATGAAATATTTCTTCAAAAAACACTAAAAACTGGTTCACTGTGTTATATCTAGTGCAAGACCTGAGCAGGGGGTGGAGATTCCGAGGTGTCTTTCAATCTCTGAATTATGCACTGCCCCCTCAGGGTCTGCACCAGGTATAACAGAGTATATCAGTTTTGCATGGAGTACTCATTTGAGATGTTTCTACTTAGCTTGACCCATAACAGGGTAAATTATTTGTATCCCTGTTTATACAAATTTTTATAGAAACTTAGTTGGTGAATAAAAAGTCTTTGTAGGCTACTGGCAATGAAAAAAACCTTAAAGCATAGCTAACCTTTCAGGCGACTTTTCAGACTGAACAGTCATATGTGTGTACTTGGGGAATAATACTATTTCTGGCCATTATATGGCTTGTATTCTGCATTAAAGCTGAAAATGTTTTATTTGCGGGCTGAAATTGGAAAAAACTGCGATTCCTCCATTATTTTTTGGATTCCGTTTTTATGTCTTTCACCGTGTGGTACAAACAACAACTTAACTTTATTCTGTGGTTCAATACAATTATGGTGATATCAAATTTATATAGATTTTTTATATTTTACTACTTTAAAAAAACAAAAACTTTTTTGTTAAAAAAAAAATAGTTTTGTTTCACCACATTCTAAGAACCATAACTTTTTTATTTTTTGTGCATTGAGCGGTGTGAGGGCTTATTTTTTGCGGGACCAGCTGGAGTTTTTTATTGGCACCATTTGTTGTTACATATGACTTTTTGATCACTTTTTATTACATTTTTTTGGGGAGCTAAGGTGACCAAAAAACTGCGATATTGGCGGTTTACAATTTAGATTTTTTTACGGCGTTCACCATGCGCATTAAATAATGCTATATTGTAATAGTTCAGACATTTACGGATGCAGCATTAGCAATTTTGTTTACCTTTTTTTATTTTTTACATTATTTTAGAGGAAAAATGGGGAAAGAGGGGATTTTCGAATTTTCGTTTTTTTTTCACTACTAAAAACTTTATTTCACTTCTTTTTACACATTTTATTAGTCCCCCTAGGGTATTTGAAGCACCGATCGTTAGATCGCCGCTGGTACAATATACTGCAATACTAATGTATTCAGTATATCGTCATTTTTACAGCATCTGTTAAGCCCTGCCACAGGCAGGGCTTAACAGAGGCAGAGTGAAGGCTGCCCTGGGGGCCTTCATTAGGCCCCTGGGCTGCCATAACAACCATCGTGCAAAATTGCGGATGGCGCAAGCAAAATTGCGAATGGCTACGGTCTATAATTGCAGAAGCATTGCTATGCAACGGCAGGGGATTTCCCAGGAAAAAGACGTCTGAGCGAACATGTGATCTTTTCAAGGGGTTGGGACATGTTGGTGACATCATTTGTAGCCTCCCTTTTTTTTTTACGAATCTGCACTGCGGGCTGTATTTGCAGACAGCGTGCCAGATATGCGGATGACTTGCGGATGGCCATGCATCCGTCTTTGCGGAAAGTAAAAGACACTACTGTCATGTTCATGACGCCTTAGGGTATATTCACACGCAAACTCAAAAACGTCTGAAAATACGGAGCTGTTTTCAAGCGAAAGCAGCTCCTGATTTTCAGATTTTTTTTGTAGCAACTCGCGTTTTTCGCGGCGTATTTTACGGCCGTTTTTGTAGCTGTTTTTCAATGGAGTCAATGAAAAACGGCTCCAAAAACGTCCCAAGAAATGACCTGAACTTCTTTTTTACGCGGCGTATTTTTAAGCGCCGTATTTTGAAAACAATGTGTAAAATTACACCTCGTGGGAACAGAACACTGTAAATCCCATTGCAAGCAATGGGCAGATGTTTGGAGGCGTAATGGTGCCGTTTTCTCAGGCGTAATTCGAGGCATAAATGGCCCGAATTACGTCTGAAACCACTGCGTGTGAACATACCCTTATTGTTTTTGTAGTTTCTGTGTATTACGCTAAATTCCACTCTACACTTCATTTAAGTAGATGAGAATACATGAAAATAATACAGTAATAATATTATTGCAAAAACAGAAAAAGAAACCCTCCTGGTATAGTGTGAACTATAGTCTCTTGGTCTCTATGGTCTCTTGGCTGATACACAAAAACTTCCAATGAGGATTTATGAGCGTGCTGCGGAAGAGAAATGATAACTGATGAGGAGGGGTCAGTTATTTGGAAAGCTGCAGCACCGTCATCTATCTGGACTAATAATTCTGTTTGAGCAAAGATTACATTAGAAGGTCATCATAAAGCATTGGTTTAGGGAACCTGCAGTCCGGAGCTTTGCAGAACTAGAAGACAGCAGTGAAACAAAAGGCAGTTGAAACAATAAGGGTATGTTCACACGCAGTGTTTTCAGATGTATTTTGGGGCGTTTACACCTCGAAAAACGCTTGAAAAACGGAAGCTGAACGCCTACAAACATCTGTCCATTGAAATCAATGCGAAAAACAAAATTTAGTTAATACGGGGTGTTTTTTTACGTCGCTGTTTTAAAAAACGGAGTGTAAAAAGACGCTCCGTAAAAAGAAGTAGCATGTCACTTCTTGAGGCATTTTTTGGAGCTTATTTTCCATTGAACACTATGAAAAACGCCTAAAAACACGCCTCAAAAAATGCCTGAAAAGAAGCCTCAAAAGAAGCTCCAAATTAAAAGAAGCTTCATTTAGAGCTTTAAAAACTACTAAAAATCAGAGGCTATTTTCTCTGAAAACAGCTCCGTGATTTTCAGACGTTTATTATAAAGCGTGTGAACATACCCTAAGGGTATGTTCACACGGCCTATTTTCGGCCGTTTTTTGGGGTGTAAACGCCCAAAAAACGGCCAAAAGATCGGAAGCAGAACGTCTCCAAACATCGTTTTTTTACGCGGCTGTGAAAAAGAAGTGCAGGACACTTCTTGGGACGTTTCTGGAGCCGTTTTTCATAGACTCTATAGAAAACAGCTCCAAAAACGGCCGCAAAAAACGTAGTGGAAAATGCCCCAAAAATCGCCAGTGGCTTAAAAAAAATTTGAAAATCAGGAGCTGTTTTCTCTTGAAAACAGCTCCGTATTTTCAGACGTTTTTGACATAGCATGTGAACATACCCTAATAGATCTACAATAGTGATCACACCCTAGCGCTGCGTGTATTGTAACCTTCCATGCTACTGATCATTGATTAACCTCTTCCCACGATGCGCCGCAACTGTACGTCCTGGAGAGGGTTTGCTTCCCGCACCAGGACGTACAGTTGCGGAGCGGTTCCTGGTGAACACTGTCTTAGGCCTCATGCACACAACCGTAGCCATGTGCACGGCCGTGATTTTCAGGTCGGCCGGGGGCAGAGTGTCACCTGCAAACTGCACGCAAATCGCAGGCTGTGCACATGGCCGCGGCCATTATTTGCTATGACGCTGGACTCCGGGCTCCTGGGCCATGCACGGACCGTGGAAACCACGGTCGTGTGCATGGCCCCATAGGAATGAATGGGGCCGCAATTCTCACTTGGATTTTTGGGGGAATTGCGATTGTAAAAGCACGTTCGTGTGCATGGGGCCTTAACGGACAGTGTCTGGGAACCGGGAGGTCAGCTGTCCCCGAGAGCTGACACTCCAGTCTTGCCGGTCAGTGGACCATCGCCGCTGATTTAGGCAATTAACCCCATAAATGCGGCGACCGATTGCGATATCCGCATTTAAGGGGTTTGAAGCACATTGGCAGCCCCCACTAAGTGATTGTGGGGGCTGTCGATGATTGTTGTGCCAATCGGAGGCCAGACAATGGGTCTGCCATTTACGGAAGCCTGGGAGGAGCAGCCTCCGGCCGGTCCTCCTAGGCTTCCTGTCAGTGTGACTGTAACATCACAATGACAGTTAGAATACATTACACTACGTAGGTAGTGTAATGTACTCTAGCAGCGATCAAAGCTGCAAGTCTAAATGTCCCCTAGTGGGACAAGTGAAAAAAGTTAAAAAAGTAATAAAAATGTTTTAAAAAAAGTGTAAAAATAAAAGTTATCAGTTATGTAAACAAAAATTATTTTTTTTTCCTATAATAAGACTTTCATTATAGGAAAAAAATGAACACGTTAAAAAAAAGTACACATATCTGGTATCACCGCGTTCATAACGACCCCAACTATAAAACTATAATGTTATTTTTCCTGCGAGATGAACACCCCCTAAAAAATCTATAAAGAACTACACCAGAATCGCTATTTTTTGGTCACCACCCCTCCCAAAAAAGAGAATAAAAAGTAATCAAAAAGTCGCATGTACCCGAAAATAGTTCTGATAAAAACTACAACCCGTCCCGCAAAAAACAAGCCCTTACACCGCTTTTTTGACTAAAAAATAAAAACTTATGGCTCTCAGAATATGGTGGCACAGAAAATAAATTATTTTATAAAAAAGTGATTTTATTGCACAAACGCTGCAAAACCTAAAGAAACTATATTCATATGGTATCGCCGTAATCGTACCGACCCGCAGAATAAAGTAAAATTGTCATTTATAGCCCAGAGTGAACGCCGCAAAAAAATTAACTAAAAAACATTGTCAGAATTGCTTATTTTTGGTCATCCGGCTTGTAAAAACATTGAATAAAAAGTGATAAAAAAATTGCATATACCCCAAAATGGTACCAATGAAAAGTACAGATTGTTCCGCAACAAATAAGCCCTCACACAGCTCCGGTGGTGGAAAAAATAAAGAAATTCTGGCTCCCAGACTATGGCGATGCAAAATGTACAAAGTGTTCAAAAAGTGGATAAGATCGGGTGCCATTTATCAGTGCGACACTGGTCACATATCTGCGGATTATTATTTATTTACCCCATTATTATACCCTCTTATTATGCCCTGATGTTCTCCGCACAGATTACATATACCCCCACATCATAAACTGAAATACCAGCGAAACCCCAAACAGAACTATTACCAAGCAAAATCTTTACTCCAAGAGCAAAATGGCGCTCCCTCCCTCCTGACCCCTGCAGCGTACCCAAACACCAGTTTTTGCCCACATATATGGCATCGCCATATCTGGGAGAACCCGCTTAACGTTTTATGAGGTATTTGTTTTCAGTGGCACAAACTGGGCACAACATATTATGCACTAAAAAATGGCATGTCAGTGGAAAATTGCAATATTCACACCATCCGCTGTGCATTAACCCCTTTTCGCACTATGACTTAATAGCACGTCATGGTGCGGGGGTTGATGTATGGAACGGGCTCACGTGCTGAGCCCGCTCCATATATGCTGCGGGTGTCAGCTGTGTATTACAGCTGACACCCAGGACTAACGGACAGGAACAGCGATCGTGCGGTTACAGAAGCCTATAAAAATAACAATATACTGCAATACATTAGTATTGCAGTATATTGTACCAGCGATCCAATGATCGCTGGTTCCAGTCCTCTAAGGAGACTAATAAAATGTGTAGAAGAATTAAAGTTTTTAGTAGTGAAAAAAAATAATATTTAAAGTTAAAAAACCCCCCTTTTCCCATTTTTCTTCTAAAGTTTAAGGGTTTAAACACTTTGTGAATGCTGATTCGAATACCTTGAGGGGTGCAGTTTTCAAAATGGGGTGATTTATGGGGATTTTCTAATATATAAGGCCCTCAAAGCCACTTCAGAACTGAACTGGTCCCTGAAAAAATGGACTTTTGAAATTTTCTTTAAAATATGAGAAATTGCTGCTAAAGTTCTAAGCCTTGTAACGTCCTAGAAAAATAAAAGGACGTTCAAAAAACGATGCAAATATAAAGTAGACATATGGGGGATGTTAACTAGTAAATATTTTGTGTGGTATTACTATCTGTTTTACAAGCAGATACGTTAAAATTTCTATAAATGCTAATTTTTGCAAATTTTCTCAAAATTTTTGTGTTTTCAGAAAAAAATACCAAATTTATTGACCAAATTTTTTCACTAACATAAAGTACAACATGTCACGAGAAAACAACCTCAGAATCGCTTGGATAGATAAAAGCATTCCGAAGTTATTACCACATAAAGTAACACATGTCAGATTTGAAAAAATCGGCTGTGTCCTGAAGGCCAAAACATGCTGGGTCCTGAAGGGGTTAAGTTCTGCAGTACAAGGGAAACAGTTAACATGTCTTATTAGGATTAGGGTATGTTCACACGACAGCGTCCGTAACGGCTGAAATTACGGGGATGTTTTCAGGAGGAAACATCCCCGTAATTTCAGCCGTAACGGCATGTGCAGGCGCTTGAACGCCGCGTCCATTACGGACGTAATTGGCGCTGCTTTTCATTGGAGTCAATGAATAACGGCTCCAATTACGCCCCAAGAAGTGACAGGTCACTTCTTTGACGCGGGCGTCTATTTACGCGCCGTCATTTGACAGTGGGGCGTAAATATACGCCTCGTGTGAACAGACAAACGTCAGCCCATTGCTTTCAATGGGCGGATGTTTGTCAACGCTATTGAGGCGCATTTTTCGGACGTAATTCGGGGCAAAAACGCCCGAATTACGTCCGTAATTAATGTGTGTAGACATACCCTTAGTGTATGGTACATATTAAAAGATCTGTCACTATAATATGCTGCCCTAATTAATCAGCTGCAATCTTCGTTAGGATGGGCCTAATGACGGGGAAGGAGGGCGTAGAGTGCAGTGCGTGGAGCAGAGTGGGCCCATTTTCCGGCCTTTAGCCATACCATATGGATACATGGACACATAAGTTACCGTAAGTGTGTAAATATGGTAAAAGAATAACTGCAGTACATGAATGAGCTTATTACACACATTTTTATACAGATTTAAGTCTACTGCATAGATATGGTAACAGAATGAGGTTCTGTTTGGCACGTCGGAGGTATACTCCCGAATTATCTCCTACGTATGCCTCCGACATATGTCAATGTTTGGCATACAGTTGCATACGTCGGGTGTTGACACCCATTGTAAAATAAAGTACTGTCAATTTTGTCTATGGGACTATGAGAAAAAATAGCAGAATAAACCATAGTAGCCCCTCAATCCTGGATTTACAATATGTTGTCCCTAAGGCTTGGTTCACACAACCTATTTTCAGACGTAAACGAGGCGTATTATGCCTCGTTTTGCGTCTGAAAATACGGCTACAATACGTCGGCAAACATCTGCCCATTCATTTGAATGGGTTTGCCGACGTACTGTGCAGACGACCTGTCATTTACGCGTCGTCGTTTGACAGCTGTCAAACGACGACGCGTAAAAATACAGCCTCGTCAAAAGAAGTGCAGGACACGTCTTTCAGACGTAATTTGAGACGTTCTTCATTGAACTCAATGAAGCGCAGCTAAAAATTTACGGCTGTCAGAGAAGCCTCGCAAAATGCGAGGAGGAGCATTTACGTCTGAAACGAGGCAGCTGTTTTCTCCTGAAAACAGTCTGTCTTTTCAGACGTAAAAGCCAGCTAGCGTGTGCACATACCCTAATAAGAAGAGCAACAAATCTATAAAGAAAAGATGCTTTTGAAGATTTCTTTTTTTCCGCATTGGATTCCAATACAAAACATGGAATTGAAGTAACCAATGCATTATTCTCACACTGTATCTTATAACAGTCTAACAAACAATCTAATATGAAATAACTGTCAATGTAACTGTTCTACTAACGACTACCCCGGTATCGTCTGTTAAACTATGAAAATAGTTATCCAGGAAAGCTTGAATATTATCTTCTTTATTTATAACATTTGATGTATACTTATTGTGAGAAAGTAAAGATATGTTCACACACACTAATTCCGGACGGAATTCGGGCGTTTTTGCCCCGAATTACGTCCGAAAAATGCGCCTCGATAGCGTTGACAAACATCTGCCCATTGAAAGCAATAGGCTGACGTTTGTCTGTTCACACGAGGCGTATATTTACGCCCCGCTGTCAAATGACGGCCCGTAAATAGACGCCCGCGTCAAAGAAGTGACCTGTCACTTCTTGGGGCGTAATTGGAGCCGTTATTCATTGACTCCAATGATAAGCAGCGCCAATGATAAGCACCGCCAATTGTCTCCTGAAAACATCCCCGTAATTTCAGCCGTTACGGACGCTGCCGTGTGAACATACCCTGAGGGTATGTGCACACACACTAATTACGTCCGTAATTGACGGACGTATTTCGGCCGCAAGTACCGGACCGAACACAGTGCAGGGAGCTGGGCTCCTAGCATCATACTTATGTACGATGCTAGGAGTCCCTGCCTCACCGCAGGACAACTGTCCCGTACTGAAAACATGATTACAGTACGGGACAGTTGTCCTGCAGCGAGGCAGGGACTCCTAGCATCGTACATAACTATGATGCTAGGAGCTCAGCTCCCTGCACTGTGTTCGGTCCGGGACTTGCGGACGAAATACGTCCGTCAATTACGGACGTAATTAGTGTGTGTGCACATACCCTAACAGGGAAGTTCATTGAGGGAAAATGTTTCACCTAGAATCCTGTCATATGTGTCTCAGGGTATGTTCACACATACAAAAAGAAGTGGCTGAAAATTACGGAGCCGTGTTCAAGGGAAAACAGCCTCTTATTTCAAGCCGTTTTGAGGCATTTTTCATAGTGTCAATGGAAAGTCAGCTCCAAAAAAAGCCTCAAACTGACATGCTACTCCTTTTTACGAGGTGTTTTTTGAGTTCAGCAGCGTAAAAAATACACCTTATGAGAACACCACAGTGTAAGGGTACGTGCACACGATGAGAGGCTTTTACGTCTGAATGACAGACTGTTTTCAGGAGAAAACAGCTGCCTCGTTTCAGACGTAAATGCTCCTCCTCGCATTTTGCGAGGCTTCTCTGACAGCCGTAAATTTTGAGCTGTGCTTCATTGAGTTCAATGAAGAACGGCTCAAATTACGTTTGAAAGAAGTGTCCTGCACTTCTTTTGCCGAGGCTGTATTTTTACGCGTCATCGTTTGACAGCTGTCAAACGACGACGCGTAAATAACAGGTCGTCTGCACAGTACGTCGGCAAACCCATTCAAATGAATGGGCAGATGTTTGCCGACGTATTGTAGCCCTATTTTCAGACGTAAAACGAGGCATAATACGCCTCGTTTACATCTGAAAATAGGTTGTGTGAACCCAGCCTATTTCCCATTGAATTCAATGGGAAGCTGTTTATAGGCATTTTGCTAGTGTTTTTCCAGGCGTATTTCAAGGCGTTTACGCTCAGAAATACGCATAAAAAAAACTATGTAGAAACATACCCATAGACTACATGCACACGCTGTGTATTTTGCTGCAGAAAATACACACCAAGACCGCAGCAATACGCAGCAAATTTGAAGGTAAATACCGCACCTAATCGTGTGATTTTCTATGCGTTGCTCGGTGCGGCTTTTACATTTTGATGTGTTTTTTGCCGCAATTTTATGTTGTGCGTTTTGGTGCGATTTTTCACAGCACTAGGCAGATACAATTCGCGAGCGGAAACACAAAATAAATTGATTTGCCGATTTTAAAATACGCACCTCAGGTCAATTTCTGTCCCGAAAAATACTTCAGCGTGTACATGAGATTGCCTGGAATATCATTGACTATGCTGGCACAGTATTACGCTGCGGATTTTCCGTACGCAAATCCACACGGCATAAACACACGTAATACGCATTGTGTGCATTGAGCCTTAGGCTCCAGGGAATGTTCAGTCTGTAGTGGAAAGCTCACACTTTTCAAAGTTGGCTTTTTGGAAAAGCCAGAAAAGGGCCTGCAGTTGAATTGGGAAAGAGTAGGAGGAGTTCCTCATTTTCTAGTCCATTTCAGTTATTAGGACGAGATTGCTAGTTAATTAGTTGAACCTGCAGAATGTGTGTTAGGCCTTATTCCCCCTGAGCGTATTTCTCAGCCGTGTGCTGTTTATTTACATAATTGCACGCTGACCAATACAATTCAATGGGGTTATTCACACATCCCTGTTTTTTCACAAAGCATGTCTGTTGCGTGAAACTCATCGCATGTCCTATTCTGGTCCGTTTTTGCAGATCAGACTCGCCCATTGAATTCTATGCGTGCGTGAAAAACACACAGACGACATTTGTGTGTTGTCCGTTTTTCACGCATCAGTTACTAAAGAAATGCAGAGGAAAAAAAGAAAGTAAAACCAGATTCTCCTGCTTGCAGTGTAGAAACACGGATGAGAAAAACGGATGACAAATGGAAACCCCACTGACACAACACGGACAGTCATATGCATGAAAAAGGCCCATTTTATGTGGACGCAATTCGTACCTGTTCGTGTGAATAAGACCTAAAGCAAGGTTCATTCGTAGTGTTTGTGGGGCTGTGTGTGTCTGGAGCAGATCGCTCAGACTTGTCAATAAAGAACCTGTGAGTAACAAGTGACACAACACTGTCTCCAGTGCCATTTAGCAACGGAAATCTGTGCGGAAATTCTGCAGCATTTACAGTGATTGAGATTTTGAAGAAAACGTTCATAAACTGACCTGTGGTGCGGATTTTAAATCCGCAGCATGTCCATTTATGCTGCGTATTCGTTGCTTTTCTGTTGCGAGTTTTGACCATTGAATTCAATGGGGATGTAAAACCTGCAACAAATAGCAAAGTGTTGTGACTTTTGCAACAAAGCCTTTTTGTTTTAAAATGAATATCTCATCATGAGGGCAGGTTCAGACGTGGCGGAATTGCTGTGGAATTCTGTAGCGGCCGTTTTTTACATTTGTTTCTATTCATTTTTAGGAAAGTTAATTCAGACGTTACGGAAAACTGCGGTGCGGACCATAGGCTGCGGTGCGGAATTTTCAATCCGCAGCATGCACTGTCTGTTGCGGGGAAGAAGCGGAATTTCACTGCGTATTTCAGCCTTTGCAATGCAAAAACTGAAATCTGTGGCAAGTCCGCTGTGTTTTCTGCAACGTCTGACTTACCCATCAAGTATTCAAATGTAGGTGCAGATTCGTTGCCTAATTGCCCCAAATCTGCACCAACATTTGCAGCGGAAAAATTCTGCCACGTCTGAACCTGCCCTGACGCTTTCTTCTATTCTTCTTCCTGGCTGCATTTGACTACTACAATCAATCACAGGCTGCAGCGGTCACATGGACTGCAGCTTCATCCCAGGAGGCCGGACTTCACGGACAACGGAGGAAAGCATTGCCATGATTGCGGTCTGGGGTAAGTATGACCTTTTTTCTAAAGAGCTGCTTTCCACAGTGGAAATTCTGGCCGAAAAACTGCACCAAAATCTAGTGAGTTTATTTTGGCAGAATTTGCTGCGTGTTCTATGTGAGATATGCTGCATACATTTGCGCATTGTATCCGACCAGTGGGATCCTAGCCTAAGGGCTTGTCAACACGTAGCGGAATTGCTGCGTATTTTCCGTTCGTGAATTACGGCCGGAAAATACGCAGCAGAATACAGTAGCAGCAAAGTGGGTGAGATTTAACAAAACTCATCCACACGCTGCATACAATTTCCTTGCAGAAATTCACTTGCGGTGCATATTTTTCGTACTGCAGCATGTCAATTCCTGCTGCAGAAAGTGGACTGAATTGCTGCATTTTTCAGACGAGATGTCACTATCTCCTAGCAACGAAAAAAAAGTAACTAATTCCGAACCATTTTCTGCAGTAAGAAATTCAGGAATTACGTGTGGACAAGCCCTCAGAGTGACCCTGGCATAGTTAGGACTGTTGGCCTGTTTAGTTAGTGCTCTTCCGAGCAGGATTTATATTCTCGTTTGCCTAAACTGTAAAGGCTGTTTCTTTCCTGGATACTAAAATAAACACAGGCAAGCCCTGTTTTTGGACGTTTATCCGTTGTGTCAATGTCTGTATCTGTTCTGAGCTTACTCTGTTCTTCTCTCTACTCTCTTGATACTAATCTCCCACAATATATTTGAGCTGCTTCCACAACATCTAAACACTGGTGACATCTACTGCCATGCACACATGCTAAGTTGTCTCACCCACACCTGTGATCATTGAGACATCTCAACTAGATTTTTCTTGTTATGAAATATATTTTATACGATATCAAGTACTTATTATAAGCGATACCAGCCGCCTCTATTCACACGACAGTGTCGGCCAATAAAAATGTCCGTTTTGCATCGGTTCCGTTTTCGGACCGGGCAGTGTTTCCATTTTTAACGGGTGATTTTGACCCATTCTGCAAACCCTTTTTTTCCCTGTCCATTTTAAAAACTGATGAATTTCATTTGTAAATTTTCTGCCCAACAGTTCCCTCTGTAGGTAATGCCACACCATGCCCTCTGTAGATAATGCCATACACTGCCTTCTGTAGATAATGCCACACACTGCCCTCTGTAGGTAGTGCCACACAGACCCCCTTGTAGGTAGTGCCACACAGACCCCCTTGTAGGTAGTGCCACACAGACCCCCTTGTAGGTAGTGCCACACAGACCCCCTTGTAGGTAGTGCCACACAGACTCCCTTATAGGTAGTGCCACACAGACCCCTGTAGGTAATGCCACACAGCCCCCCCTGTAGGTAATGCCACACAGCCCCCCCTGTAGGTAGTGCTACACAGCACCCTTGTACATAGCCACCCCCATAGATGGCATCCCCCCATAGATGGCGCCGCCCTACCTTCCTGTAGGGGACCGCTCCAGGAGAAGTCCCGGACTTCAATGTCTGTATATGGACAGTGAAGTCAGGGACTTCTCCTGGAGCGGAATCACCGGCCACAAAGTCAGGGATCCCGCTTCAGAAGTCCCTGACGTCACTGTCGATATATGGACAGTGAAGTCAGGGACGTCTCCTGGAGCGATATCACTGGCCACAGTGCCGGGGATTCCGCTTCAGAAGTCCCTGACGTCACTATCCATATATGGACATTGAAGTCAGGGACTTCCCCCTGGAGCGGAATCACCGGCCGCAACACCGGGGATTCCGCTTCAGAAGTCCCTGATGTCACTGTCCATTTATGGACAGAAACATCAGGGACTCCTCCTGGAGCGCAATCACTGGCCACAGCGCGGGGGATTCAGCTTCAGGAGTAGGGGACCACTCCAGGAGAAGTCACTGTCCATATATGGACAGTGAAGTCAGGGACTTCTAAAGCGGAATCCCTGGCCACAGCTTTGGCCGAAGCTGTGGCCGGGGATTAGGGATTCAGCTCCTACAGGGAGCAACAAAATACCCTCCTCCTCCTCCTCACATGCCCTTCGCTCTGTGAGGAGGAGAAGAGAGCGAGCGTGCGGCAGAATGCAGGACCGTCACTCGGATCACTTCTATGGGAGCCGTGCAGCCGGGAGTCCAAAAAATTTGATGATGATTGATTAATGAATTTTCAATAATTTTATGGTTATGTTGGATTGAATTATTTATTCTTGGGTAACCCTTAATAAACATCATGGCCTATATTTCCAATTATAAAGTTGTGGTTGTCATTTATTTGTATGTTTATATGTTGGGGTTTGTGTTACCATGCCAGGGCCCCCCATAGCAATCGCTTGGGGGACACATGGTATCACAGCCCCACATAATTTTTATGATTTAAAGGTTGGTGGTTTCTGGTTTGGTTTCTTCCTCCCCACCCCTCTTTTATTATTACAGTTGGTATTTACCTGCATGGGTCAGGTTCAGGTCAGCTGTAGAGGAATGTACGAGCAGGTTCTGGAATTTTCCACCTTGCGCTCGTGAAGCCCGCGCTTTTTACTGATTGGATAACGAGCAGCAACGGCGGGAAGATTTCCTGTTTAAATTCTGGTGTCCGGCAGTGTTCCGGGCCGTTTGAAGAAGATTCAAGACAAGCCCCGCCCAGCCTTCCCCTTTTTTAAAAGGGCTTCCCTGTCGCGATGTTTACTAGTGGGGTTTAGTCTCCCAGCTAATGCTGGGGGGACTTGGTTCAATAATTTGATGATGATTGATTAATGAATTTTCAATAATTTTATGGTTATGTTGGATTGAATTATTTATTCTTGGGTAACCCTTAATAAACATCGCGGCCTATATTTCCAATTATAAAGTTGTGGTTGTCATTTATTTGTATGTTTATATGTTGGGGTTTGTGTTACCATGTTCACGCGCAGCAGATTTGTTGCAGAAATTTCTGAGATTGCCCTATACATCTAAATGGAGCTTGCAGAAATCTTTGCACATGCTACAGAAACAACCTGGTTCAGATGTGGAATTTATGGACATACTGAATATATGGATTTTTCAGTTTCAAAAATGTCTCCAACAAATCTGAGCGTGTGAACTTACCCTTCTACGGTACGGTAGGTCTACCATTGTTAGCTAAGAATTGTTTTTTTTAAGTGAAATAAAAAGTTTTTTAAAAAGTTGCATGTACCTCAAAATTGTACCAATAAGGCCCCATTCTCATATAGTTAGAGGTTTCCATCGGAGCTATAAGACCCCCGACATATACCTCCGACAAAAGGCCCAAACATATCCCACTGTATAGCATACAGTGAAATACGTTGCCTGGGGACCGGTCCTGACAAAACTCCTTAAGTCACTGTCCAGTTATGGGCACTGACGTCAGGAGGAGTGCCTGAGTCCCCGGGCAGAGCATCAGCTCATGCTCTGCCGGGGAATCCAGCGCTAGGGAACTCCAGAATTCCCTGTCCATATATGGGCAAAGACGTCAGGAGGGGTGGCGGAGTCCCCAAGCAGAGCATCCGTCACCCATAGGTTTCTGTGTTAAAAAAGTATACCGTGTACTATACGTTTTTTTTATGCGGGATCCATCAGGATGGAATAGCATGGTCTACTACGCTATACTATCCTTCAAAAAAAGGGTATACCGACATATAACAGCCCGACGTATACCAGCCCGACGCGCTCACAGTCCAGGTCGAAATCTACCTAGATGGCTTACAAAGGGGTCAAATGGATCTTTTCAGCTTGGTATTGGCTGTGTCAAAATAGGACTTTGCTTTAGTCCTAAGAGGTTTATGCTCATCTACCTCTGAACCTCTGAAAGAGTTCCCCCATAATTACCTATCCTAAAAGGTTATTTCCTCTTGGTCATAATCAGAGGCGGACACAGGCGGTGGAAAGCCACCATGCAAGAGGGGTATATGGGCCCCCATGCTCTTCAATAGTTTTCATGGCACACCACGTGGTGTCTCTCCAAAAATACACCAGTAACTGTGAGCCACTGTCTCAGTTCTTTACATGCAATGTACTGGGCCCCTGTGCAGCTCACGGTCTGCACATGGGGTATGTCTGCCCCTGGCCATAACATAGGGAAGCTTCAAGCCTTTGCATCAGTGGATCAGTACATCAGATTCCTTCATGACATGATCTTGCTAAAGCTATTGTTAAACTTTACTCCGAAAGTTCCCTCATTTGTAACCTGTAATCAGCTCATCTCCCTTCCCGTGTTTTGGCACAAGTCTTCCTCTCATGAGGAAAATAATCTCCATTCCTAGATCTGTCCTGTTGTCTTGAGATCTATTTAGCTTGGAGTAAGAGATTAAGAAAGTTGAGAATTGATTAATTGTTTCCCTGAAAGAAACAAAGGCTTAAAATCCACCAAACGTAGATGAAGTGTTGATTCCATTAGACTGGCTTACATTGTTAGAACTCTGATCCACCTCATTTTTCCATAGCCCACTCTACTAGAGCAGTGGCCACCACTTGGGCTGAAGAAAAGTCTGATCCAGCTGGATGACATTTGCTGTGCAGCTTGGAGCTCTTACTTAATATTTATCAACCATAATAGGCTGAAATTTTGGCTCTGCGAGGAGACTGCTTTTGAGCGGTCAATTTTGAGTTCCACCAGACAAGAGGGTCCTCCCTATGGGATTACTTCTTGCTAAATCCCCATTATTCTGCTGCTGGTAGGACATAAGGGAAGTGTAGATTTCTCACATTAATCTTTTTTCCCTTAGTCCTTAAAGGAACAGTGTCATCACATTTTTTTTTTAAATATGTTAAAGATGTTAGTGCTTTATTAAAACGTTTATATTTATTTGTGTGTTTGTGTTTTACTTTTTCTTATTTTTACACTTTTTCTTCCCTACGGGGGCTGCCATTTTTTGTTCCATTTCTGTATGTGTCGATTAACAACACATACCGACATGGAATACGGCAGCCACAGTCCCATAGGGACTGCGAACGGGTCCCGTCCCATCCACTTCTGTGTACGCCGTCTGTGTGGGAACTGCGCATGCGCCGCTCCCACACAGTCAAATTTGAAATGCGCGCTGTCCGGCGCCATTTTCCTGTGGACCGGAAGTCGCGGCCGGACAGTAAGATTACTACTTCCGGTCGCGGCTTCCGGACTTGTGCACTTGGACCAGCGGCAGCAGACGGAGCGGACGGGCCGGAGGGAGCCGCGGCGGCAGGAGCAGGTAAGAGATTTCTATGTATGTTCGTGTTTGTGTACGTTTACTACTGTATGTAAACCTACTACACTGTGTGTTAGCTCAAAAAATGGCGACACACAGTGTAGGAGGTTAGACCGTTCAAACCCCTCGTTTATCCTGGCACTAGCCAGGATAAAGGAGGGGGGGATGCTGAGAGCTTACTAGAGCGAGGGCTTTTTACCCAATTTTGCAATGCTGCAATTTTGGGAATAGCTCCATCTAGTGACCAGCAATGGGAAATATTATAAATTAGAATCTAATTTATAATATTTCCTGACTTGTGAAAAAAATAAAATAAATTTGAACAATGTTTAATCACCTACACACTAAATGTTTAATTAAAAAAAAACAAACATGTTTTTCTGGCAACACATTCCCTTTAAAGGGCACCTGTCACCTGCATTTCACCTATTAAACCGACTATACCTGGTGGTAGTGGGTGAAAAATAATTTCTATGTAACCTATAATTGTCTTCTTAGTCGGCTCTGTAGTATTCAGCTTTTTAGTGTTCCCACACAGTATGCTAATGAGCATAAAAGAGTCAAATCTTCATTTGAAAAGAGTCAGATCTTCCTTTGAAAAGAGTCACTATATCTTCATTCCTCAAGTCTTTCCGAGTTTACTCCGCCTCCTTACTTTTGATTGACAGCTCCTCACCTCCCCCCCCCAGCACACAAAATCCTTGCTTGTGCATTGATGTCCTCTTCTGGTGTATGCGCGCAAAGGGACACTGGATTATTACGATAAAAGGCGGGAAATGTTTGCAGACCGTTATTTACAGTCAGAGGAGGAGTTTAGGCGCGGGGATAACGTCAATGAACTTTTTATAGCAGCGGCCAGTGAGGGATAAGTAAAGTTCAATAGGTGAAATGCTGGTGACCGGTTCCCTTTAAGCACAAGCTTCCCGCCCTGATTAAGGCCACTACTTTATAATAAACACAAGGTGAGAGGGGCTAGACGTTGTTTTGTAGGGAGGGGCTCTAGTTAATTAGTAATTAGTGAATAATTTGATTAAATTAAAAATTCCATCTGTTTCTACTAGTACACAGGGACAGAATTACCCCCTTATTGTGCTACTCTTAGGTCTAAGGGAAAACAGATTAACGTTAGAAATCTACACTTCTAATACCCTTAGATAACATTATATCCAGTG
Organism: Rhinoderma darwinii; assembly: GCF_050947455.1. Classification (NCBI taxonomy): domain Eukaryota; kingdom Metazoa; phylum Chordata; class Amphibia; order Anura; family Rhinodermatidae; genus Rhinoderma; species Rhinoderma darwinii. The sequence continues at coordinate 308,829,687 of NC_134691.1, forward strand.
GACAGATCTGAGCCAATTTCATGTTGACTTTATGTTAATGTATTTTATTAATAATAATAATTAATAATCATAATAAATGACAATCATTTAAAAGTCATCGTTAATAAAAATAAGCATTATGTACTATTATTTGAGTATTACCCTGACTGACCTATACAGAACAAAGGTCTGTCCACTAGTTTCTGATTAAACTAAAAGTAATGTATTTTTTGTTTGTGTTTCACTATTACTGCCTGAGCTTTCACCTAAGATATATATCTTGATTCTTGCTGCTTTTCCATCACTTGTCATTTTTTATTTTTTTTTGCAAGAGCAAAACACAAAGTACAAAATATAGTAATCCCGCCATCAACCTTGGAAGATATAAGCCGTGTGCAAAGTTTTTTTTTTTTGTTTGTGATAAAATCTTGCCTATAACCATGTACAACCTTTTCAGCAGTAAGTCCAGATGGCTTTGCAGCCCATATAACAGACTTTACTCACTGAAGCCTTTCTAAGTGACAGGGTATCTTTGTTTCTCAGTTGTGGTAAATGCACAAAGAAAGTGGCCCTGAAAATGTCTCACATTAAAAGTCTTCAGGAGCAAACACTAAAGAAAAAGCAAATTATACCTGTTGGTTTCACAGCATAAGATGCATTAAAGGAGATTCTTGCAAACACAGGACTTTAAGAGTTTCAGTGTACAGAACATCCATGGCATTAAAGGGTTTGTCTAACATCAGCTCTTTATTTTAACCCCCTTAGAGCCGCAGTCCTTTTTTCGTTTTTTCATTTTCACTCTTTTCTCCTCCTTCCAAAAGCCATAAGGTAGGGTGACCAAAAACATATTACAATAGTTCAGACTTTGACAGACGCGGTCATACCACAAAATAGGAAAACATTTTTTTTTTTTACTTTTAATATTTTTGTGTATATAAAAAACGTTAAATTTTTTTTGTCTCTTATGGGACTTTAACAAGCGATCGTTTGGTTGCTGGTACAATATACCCTAATACCTAAGTTTTGCAGTGTATTGAAATTTTTACCAGATCCTATTGAGCCCTGTCCCTGGCACAAAGATAGCAGACCTGGGGGCCTTACAACCAGGCTGCCATTACAACCATCGGCACTCCGCAATCGTGTCGTGGGGGGGGGGGGGGGCGATGGGTTGGGCTTTTTTCAACAACTTAGATGCCCCGGTTGCTATTGACTGTGGAATCTAAGTGGTTAGATGACCGGGATCAGAGTTATCTCCGATCTCGGTCATTACATTAAAGTGTCGGCTGTAACATATTTCACAATGCTGTCTCCCCAAGTCTCCCTGCACAGCATAGCCAGACCTCTACTCTGCACTAATTTTTATCTCACTGATATATATCAGCTATATGAACATTTATTTGTTTCCTGAAGCACAATCCACCATATAGTTTCTATCCTATGATATCCATCCTATGTTAGAAAATAGCGCATGCAGCAGTCTCATGTCTTATCTTATTTAGCGGCATGATTTTTACGCTTTCCTGTGCCTGGCGGTTACCTCGGAGCAGCAAACGGCTGTCACTGCATCATAGAGATGTGAATGAGTGTCCCAAAGCCGGCTCGCTGTCTGCTGCCCCGGTATATTTCTCAAAACTCATGGTCAGTGTTGCATTGTTGAATAATTTGCTGCTTCCCACATATACTGTATATTGTTTGACAGCATTATTACAAAAAAATATATAACGGTTCGTAAAGCAGCAATAAAGCCCATATGTTATCATGCACGGCTTTTCCTATTTTGAATTGGAGTCCTGCAAACCAATTAATTTCAAAATCAATTATTTTAACGTATATCTTAAATTTATATATATAAATATATATATGGACGAAACCATAGATGAAAAAACGGCACCAGGACTTCAATGTAAATTAGAACCTTTCTCAAGCCAGCTTGAGAAAGGTTTTGTGTTCAACTGAAACGTCGCTCACTTGAGGTGAATAAATGACCTTTCTTTCATCTAAATTGAAGTCCTGGTGCCGTTCCTTCTTCTATGGTTTAGTCTATATTCAAGTTGGGGAATTTATTAATCTTCTGGTAACGTGCACATAGCCTGATATATAGTTTGATTGGAGTGCTGTGTCCATCCCTCTTTTTGGACAGTGTATATATATATATATATATATATATATATATATATATATATACACACACACACATACATTTATATGCTTTATATATGTTTATAAATATATAAATAAAATGTTGCAGGACATTTCTTAAATATGCCCTAAAGACTTATATTCTAAGCAACAAGAGAGAAGGTAGAATTCAGCGTTGTCCATACTTAACGTGCCAGGCACAGTCATACGGCTCTGTGCCTGGAAAAACCATGAAGGGTTGAGGTGCTCCAAAGAATGATGCAGCCTTTGTGTTTTGCAGCTCAGTGGGAATTTGGGGTTTGACCACTACCCAACATACATTGATAGGCCATCAATTAAAAGTCCAGAAAAGTCCTTTAAAGAGCAATTTCACAACTTTCATTTTAATATGGCATATCCTTAGGAGAGGACATCAATCAAAAGTCCTAGACAGTTTCTTTATGAAGAGCTCCTATTCTTCTGAGAAATTAATTCCTGCATTCCTCCCACAATTGCATTCACTGCTGCACAGTTTCATGAACTTACCAAGCTTGAGAAAATCCCCGGTAAAAGGGCAGTAACTTCACGTTATTGTGAAACATGGGTGAATAAATCTCTTGAAATAAACTACTTCTGGGAATGGTGCGAGTTCTTTGATTTTTATGTTGGAGGCCCACAATCAGTGTCTCATTTGGTAACCCAAATGAGACACCAAACACAGAGCTGCCTCCCTTATTGTATTCAGAAACCTCCTCAGTCATCAAGAAAATCAATCTAGTGTAAAACAGCAACTAGAATACAGGGAGGAGGGGAATGCAGCTGCACTTTCTCTCTAATTTCAGTGAAAGAGTGAGGGAGAGAGGGACCGGTAGGGGGAGACTTCTGATTGGCTCAGAGCATACAGCACAGCTCTCTTATCACACCTGGCAGGGCTAAGGAGACAAATGTACATTTACAGCACTCAACAGGGAGAAAGAAAAATATCCAAAATATGCAAGTTAAACACAACAGGTCTGGCCGCATTACATCTTATATACATCTACATCTGCCTAGGAGTAATTGTCCTTTTTTCTTTTGGAATTATAGGTAAGCTTTAAAGAGGCTCTGTCACCAGAATAAAAATGCTCTATCTCTTACATCAGTTTATCGGCGCTGCAATGTAGTTACTAGCAATGTGTTTTCTATTTTAAAAACAATGTTTTTTAACAAAGTTATGGCGTTTAGAACATTTATGCAAATGAGGTCCTTAATGCCCAACAGGGCGTTTTTTAATTTTCAACCAAGTGGGCGTATGACAAAGAGGTGTATGACGCTGGCCAATACGCATCATGCACCTCTCTGCCTTACACCCAAGCTAGATTCACTGAGCAGCGCGGACTCGCGAGACCGCGCTGTGACGTCACTTCTGCCCACAGGTCCTTCATCCCTGCGTCTGAAGACAACATCTTTCGTCTCCCTCCCGGCTGCTGCTACTACCGATCCGACGACTGGGACTTCTCATCGGCCTGGAGGGAGACGAAAGATGTTGTCTTCAGACGCAGGGATGAAGGACCTGTGGGCAGAAGTGACGTCACAGCGCGGTCTCGCGAGACCGCGCTGCTCAGTGAATCTAGCTTGGGTGTAAGGCAGAGAGGTGTATGATGCGGATTGGCCAGCGTCATACACCTCTTTGTCATACGCCCACTTGGTTGAAAATTTAAAAACGCCCAGTTGGGCATTAAGGACCTCATTTGCATAAATGTTCTAAACGCCATAACTTTGTTAAAAAACATCGTTTTTAAAATAAAAACACATTGCTAGTAACTACATTCCAGCGCCGATAAACTGATGTAGGAGATAGAGCATTTTTATTCTGGTGACAGAGCCTCTTTAAATAGGAGGACACACTTCCATTTCTAACAGGTTTTAGAGCATATCTGTATTTTTCAAATTTACCAATTCTGCAACACAGTCTTCTTTATTGCTAGGGTGAGATTTCAGCTGTCCGCTCCAAAACAGAGACAACTTGAGCGTCTTGAACTCCATGATTTAAGTTGTGTTCTTAGGTAACACGGTCATTACTAAGCGCGGCATCTAAAGTGGTAAACAATCGGGATCCGTTCACTGCAAGGTACTATTACAGATCACAGCAGGAAAGGGTTAAAGTAAAACATTTTACCCCATTATAGTATTGGTGTGCATTTGGGGAGTAAGGAGCTATAAACACCATGCAGTATTAAGATCATATATCCCTATTTCAGGACCGGCTCCAGGTTTATGTGGGCTCTTGGGCAACACAGACTTAGTGGGCTTCCTTGCGGGGGAACTCATGGTGGCAGTAAAACGGCAGTTTGTGCCCCCATACAGAAGTTAGGCCCTGTTTATGTTTTCATATAGAAGTTAGGCCCCTATGTTCCAGTATAGAAGTTAGGACCCCAGTTTGTGCCCCCATATACACAGTGCCCTCTGTAGATAAAGCCACAGTGCCCTCTGAAGATAGTGCCATAGTGCCCACTGTAGGTAGTTCCACAGTGGCCGCTGTAGTGCCACACACACCCCCTTGTATATAGTGCTACACACCTACTTGTAGATAGTACCACACACACTCCCTTGTAGATAGTACCACACACACTCCCTTGTAGATAGTACCACACACCCTCCTTTGTAGTTTTGTACCACACACCCTCCCTTGTAGATAGTGCCATACGCACCCTCCCTTGTAGAAAGCACCCCACACACCCTTCCTTGTAGATAGCGCATATAGGTCTCTAGGAGTGGAAACCCCAGCCAGAGGGTTGCCTGGCCGGGGATTCCGCTCCAAGAGGGAGCCCCTGATGTCACTGTCCATATATGGATAGTGACATCAGGGGCTTCTCCAGGAGCAGAATCCCTGGCTAGAGCGTCGGCAATGCTCTGGCCGGGGATTCTGCTCCTGGAGGACCAATGACGGCAGCAGCAGTGTAAAGCACCCAGCGGACAAGTGGGCCCGCCCAGGGGTAGTGTGCACTTGCCCAGATTCGCTGAGTGCTGACACAGACCCTAGCCCTATTTCCATGCACAGTGGCCCACAGATTTTGCAATCAGTGTGCCCTTCTTGAAGAAATAAAGGCGAATATAATATCAACATTATGCACCTTTTCAGGCCCATGACTTATGAATTAAAGATTATTGCCTATTAAATGGTTTTAATTTACTACAAGTAAAAGTGTGTGTGGCCTCCATGCAGTCACTAAATGGTGGTAGATGTCAACCAAGTGTGGGCCCCTTTTTTTAACTCATTATCCTGGGCCCCTGACTATGGTACAATTTGTACTGCCCTGATGACGGCTTTGTTCATACTTTTGTTTGAAATGCTCAAATGTGCATAATACTTGAACCATTTTCCTACTCTAATGTGCAATCAAAAGGTCAATTTTCAGAAAAATTTAAATGAACAAAACAGCCACGGAAAATTACATTCAAGTAACGGAGGCGCCATCACAATGCAGTCTCAGCGGTCTCCTAATAATACTTTTGCAAATGTACACAATATCCTCATCCATTTTCTGCTGCTGTAGGCTGACATCATGGTTGAGTAAGCGCAAAGCATACTTGGTGTCATTTTTGGCACGGTCACTGTTTCTAAAACCTTCGAGCAAGCCATACATCATGAAATATTGATATGGTTCCACTACACTGCTGCACATGACATTTGATGTATGACTGTAGGTGATTCTTTTTTTCTTTCTAAGTCTAAACAGTCAGTGAAGAATCAAAGCAAAATGTCATTTTTACACTTGCAGAGTGAGGTGGTGACATATTCCCAAAATATCAGCCGTGTGCCAACCAAACCCGGCATTCTGTAATCTTATTGAGCTCAGAGGGCCTCTATAATTAGTCATCTCATAACGATTTCTACCGACATTACAAATATTTATTGCATTAAATATCACCATCCAGAATATTGCATTCATTTGGACTTTTCACGTCCCAATGATTTTGCATTATTCCCATCGACTGAAATAAATGAAGAAAATGTTTTAGACTACACATGAAAGCATGTAAATATCAATAACTGGATTCTAAAAGGATTTAATATGCCTTGAATACATTCATTTCAAACAGTTTCCTTAAATAGCTTTTCTCCTAACATAACATATTTTTTAAAGTCAAATATAGAGCATTAAGGCTATAATTACCATTTTAATTATACCTCAATCATCAAACCTATTTTGCATAGAAATTAAAGCTTTTTATGTTATGATTTTTTGGTACCATGAGTAAAAGAAATATTACCGAGCAATTAAGAAGAAAGGGTTTTCAGGCCTTGGAAGATTTCTATGCATAATCAGAAAGGCAGATATTATATTGACAGACCATAATGACTACTACAGTTTTTAGCCATCATCCATTATCTTGAAAATAGTTCAACTCATTTATCAGAAGATGGCATCCATTTAATAGGATCTGTTTGTATGATTTACGGTGTTGGGGTATAGTTTCTGAATGTTACGTATATTTGGAGTATGGCCTGTCTCCTTGAAAGAATAAACTTTAAAATACATCAATTCTACGTATGGTGGCTGACATTGTGAGTTGAGTCAATATACAAGAAAAGTGGATAAATTCACAAACGACCCGTTGGCCAACCATAATCCAGGCATAGATGGCATACATGGCTAATATTTCATCCAACAATGCTGGAGAGAATGGGGAGGGTGATGGTTGATAACAAACACTTCCAATGATTAGAGAATGGTAATGTTGATGAATGCTCAGAATCGTTCTTCTAAATTATTTATCCATTGTGGTAGTAAACATCTAAATCTGGCCATCCATGGACCCATTTTTCAGAAATACCATGACTAGATTAGACCCGGTATATAGAGATAAGTATTGAGCACAAGGAGATGGGATTGTTCATCCCTACTGTATTAGAGGAAAGGATTGTCAAGTTTCTCTCCAACAGCAGCTGGTGACAAAGTTGCCATTGATTGTACAACTATAATATAGTTTTCATTTGTAGAAGACTACTGTTTGGGCACCTTACATCATAAAATAAAAGTTGTCAATGCCTGTTGCCAAATACCTGATATATGTCTGTACAAGCTCTGAATACCACAAAGTCATAATATGGCAGCCATAGCAGTCTATGGGGCAATACTGTACTTCTGAGTTTTTTTCTGTTGGATTTGTTTGGAATCCAATGGAAAAAAAACTGTGCCGTGCTCCATCGAATGTCGTATTACAAAGATAAATCTCCACAAAACGGCTCTGTACGGAGGCGCACATAGTGACTACGACTCTGTAATATGGGACAGTAGGGACTTTATGTGCCAAGTTACAGTTTCCATGCACATGGTCGGCTGAGTGCAATTTGGATCACAATGCTGGTCACTGACCACTTCAAACCCTTCTCGCACCACGCCGAACTATTACGCTGCGTGGATTGCACAGGCCCATGCGCAGAGACTGTGCCACCCTGCAGCAATGGCCAGGATTGGAGTAGAATCCAATTTTGTCTGTTTAATCCCTTAGATGGTATAAGGAAGAGAAAAGTGTATAGCATGTTTAACTAGATGCGCCAAATTTATCATACATTGTGCACCGCTGTGATAAATTAGGCGCATCTTCTGACTGCCTGATCTAATTTTACACTGTCTAAAACACAGACAGTATTAGTAAATCTGCCCCAGTGTGTTTAGATGGGGAAGGCTTCTAAACATTGAGTACATGTCATACACCAATGATCTCAAACCTTTGGCTCTCCAGCTGTTGCCAAACTACAACTCCCATCATGCCATGACAACCTTCAGCAACAGCTGGAGAGCCACAGGTTGCAGATCACTGCTATACATGTTTCTTTTCTGATCTAAGGTTAAATGTATTCATTTGCCATAAAACCTCCCTACCTGTAATGGGAGTATGCTTCAGCCTCACAAAAATACGTTAGCTAGAAGGAGCCTAAGGCCACGTTCAGACGTGCGGAATTGCTGTTGAATTCCGCTGAGTACAGTCCATAGTAGAATTCTGCAGTAGCCGTTTTTTACATTTGTTTCTATACATTTTTAAGAAACTTAGTTCAGACGTTGCGGAAAATAACTGTGCGGAAATTAGTCTGTGGTGCAGAATTTTCCCTCCGCAGCAGGCACATTATGCTGCGGAGAACCAGCAGAGTTTCACTGCGGATTTTAGCCTTTGCAATGCAACAACTGACATCTGTGACAAGTCCACTGTGATATCTGCAACGTCTAAATTACCTGACAAATATGCAAATGTTGGTGCGGATTCGTTGCGTAATTGCCCCGAATCTGCACTAACATTTGCAGCGGAAAAATTCTACCAGGTCTGAACGTGGCCTTAATTTTCAGAATTTGCCATAAAGTGCTGCCTTTAATGATCAGGGAAGAAAAATATATTAAAAACTGCGCTGTGCCTAATTTGATCAAATGAACCCTTCATACTTGGCTCTCATCAGCCATCACAACATGAGTCCTGTCAGCATGACTTGAAAGTGTGAAGTAATATTCATGACGGAATATAATTGATTTTCCGCATGTTACAATGCAGAGATGGACTTGGATGCCAGTGTTATGAATATTTCTCTGACATGGTCAGAGACTAAAAATACTCACGAGAAATCTCTCAAAATGCTCTCTATGCTATAAGTAATAGAAAATAGTGTTTCTGCTGTCATATGACCATCCTGGGGGTGTTCTTAGTGGGTTGGAACAATTGAGGACAAGTTTAAGGGTATGTTGCCGTAAACGTCCCGAAAAACGGCTGAAAAATCGGAAGCAGAACGCCTACAAACATCGGCCCATTGATTTCAAAGGGAAATACGGCGTTCTGTTCTGACGGGGCGTTTTTTTACACCTCATATTCAAAAAATGGCGCGTAAAATGAAGTGCATGTCAGAAAAACAGCTCCAAAAAAGGCCATAAAAAACACAGCGAAAAACGCTAGTTTTATTTAAAAAAAATGGCTGAGAATCAGGAGCTGTTTTCCCTTGAAAACAGCGCCGTATTTTCAGACGTTTTTTGTTAAGCGTGTGAACATACCCTAATAATGCTCTTTTGAAAAAGCCCTAAAGGGGGTTTCCTGGAGTTTAAAAAATATTAGCCTGACAGTACAGTAGGAAATTATATAGAATAAAAAAAATAGCCAATATTCACTTGTTAAATCCCTCGCCAGTCCAGTGACAACGCTTCAATAGTCCACACTGGTCTTTGCATACTTGTCCTGCAGTGATGACTGCAGTGATGACATCACAGACATCTACTTGATCACTGCAACCAATCACTGGCCTCAGCGGTCTCATGTTGCCTACAGCGGTCATGTAAATGTACGAAACGTCACTACTGCAGCAAAAGAAACAAATACCTGCGGTGACCACCAGAGGATTGACTCTGGAGCAGCAGGGGATTTAACAGGTGAGCATTGGTTATTTTTTTTATTTTAGCACCTTTTTAAGTAAAATAGAGCGCCTATCGCTATAAAGATATTTAAGAAATTAATCAGCACAGAATCTTCAACCTACTTAGATAGAAAAACAAAACAGTATTTAAGGGTGAACTTTCACTGGGAATACAGGAGAATTTTGAAAGTATGTATGTATATATATATATATATATATATATATATATATATATATAGTGAAATAATTCAGCATCAGTAGAAGCAAGTTACAATTTAATGATAGATAAATAAATGTTTTCAGATAGTCTTGGTTGTTGCTTTTGTGCTTTTTTGCCTTGGGGTATGTTCATGTCCGAAAAATCGTAAGCAGAACGCCTCCAAACACGGTGTTCTGTTCCGGCCGTTTTTTTTGCGCGACTGTTTTGAAAAACGACCGCGTAAACAAACTAATTTTTCAACGAGAATGAAAAAGAAGTGCATGTCACTTCTTGAAAAGTTTTTGGAACCGTTTTTTATTGACTCTATAGAAAAACAGCTCCAAAAACGGCTGTAAAAAACACAGCAAAAAACGCAACTTTGAATAAAAAACGTCTGAAAATCAGGAGCTGTTTTCCCTTGAAAACAGCTTCATATTTTCAGACGTTTTTGGTTAAGCATGTGAACATACCCTAAGTTTGCTTTTCCTGACTGCTTTCCAGCAGTGCTGTGATCATTGACTTTAGCTCAACTGGAGTTTAACTGGAGTCTTAACTTAAACTCCTCAAAAAAAGACTGAAAATAGATTGAAGAATTGATATATTTTGTGCATTAGTTATCCAATTTATTCACAGAATGTGTCTCTTAGGCCCTGTTCACACGTTGGCATTAAATCCAATGTGTATTTTTGCAGCAGAAATCTGAGTCTTACACTTGGATTTTTGCCTTGGATGTGCTGCGGGTGTGCAGCAGATTGGCACGAGGATTAGCCCTATTGTCATTGAATAGTGCTAATCCTCAGCTTTTCTGTGCAGAATCTGCAGAAATAAGTAGCATGCTTCTTATATTTACGGCTGGATATTTTCCATAGTATGTTAACCGGGTATAGGTAGCCCAATTCACGTGGATGCAATGGGGGTTGCCATTGGACTTCATGCAGATTTTGGTACGGAATCCAATCTGTGTCAAGTCCGACACCCCTTTTTAGGTCCCTACCCGGTCTCCAGCCAGTTGGTGTGTAAACAAGTCAATATCTTCACAAGTAGAGCAAAACAAGTACACACATTCACAACAAGCTGAGCGAAGAAATAATAATCATGGGGTTAAATGGAAAAAGTCTTGCAAAAGCAGACGTCTAACTGCAGCGCTTCAAATCCATTATTGCCTGGATTTACATCTCATTGTAGTTCCTTAAGTATGTTTTGCGTGTCCGACCTGTGCGAAATCAGCCATTTCCATACGATTGGTTGAGAAGATGAAATTCAATGAGATCAGCATTTTCAGACTGAGATTTAGGTTTTCAATTTAATGCAGTGCACATCAAGCTTTTCCTCACTATCTCATAATTCTGTCTGTTCCAGCTGAGTACTGCAGCTCATCAGGTCAAAGGGACATTTTATACTGGATCTCGCTGAGGATTTTTCGGTAAAATGTATTTTTGAAGGCGATGTATGATGTGTTTTAGGGAACACACAGTTCTGATGAACTCATAGACACGATATAGAGGGGAAGATTTTAATGAGAAAATTATTATAATATACCCCAGTGTCTTATATCACTTAAAGGCACAATTAGGTTCCGATTTCTGGTTCCAGATGTTAGTGGGAGGACTCCACTATTACACCTGCTATGATAAACCGTTGCCGCTTGGCTCTGCAATGTGATCAATAATATTTAATAAAACATCATGAATAGTCTGATGCTGAACAGATGGGGCTAATATTGAATTAGATTCAGTAGAAAATGCTCAGGTTTGGAAATAAATTGTATTTATCAAGAGTAATGATAGGACACATATGCCTAAAATATTGTCTTTTTGTTAATTTTTAATAGGAGTGTTATATCAGAGCTCATATTTTTTCTGTTGTTTTATGATATACAATAATGGTGCAAACAAGTTGGCATATAAAAATAATAATATTTAATAACAACACTAAGGCCCCATGCACACGACCGTATTTTTGTCCACCCGTAAATACTGGTGTAAATACGGGTCCTTGGTCACACGTATTCGACACGTATTGCACCAGTATTTACGGACCCGGTGTCACTCGTCACTCGTATTCCACCCGTATTTACGGGCACGTTTTCGCTGCAAAATTACACTGCAGTAATCAGCAGCCCTTCTCTCTATGGCTGGGTTCACACGATCTATTTTCAGACGTATTGGAGGCGTTTTACGCCTCGAAATACGTCTGAAAACAAGCCTCGACTACGTCGGCAAACATCTGCCCATTCTTTTCAATGGGTTTATCAATGTACTGTGCCGACGACCTGTAATTTTACGCGTCGCTGTCAAAGAAGTGCAGGACACTTCTTGGGACATAATTGGAGCCGTTTTTCATTGAATCCAATGAAGAACAGCTCCAAATTACGTCCGTAATTGACGCCTCGCAAAACGAGAGTACGAGCAATTACGTCTGAAATGCAGGAGCTGTTTTCTCCTGAAAACAGCTCCGTAATTTCAGCCGTAATTGACGTTAGCGTGTGCACATACCCGATCAGTGAAGGAGAGAGAAGGGACAGCCCTTTCCACAGAAAAAGTAAAAGAAATTCATACTTACCCGGCCGTTGTCTTGGTGTCCCTCTCTTGACATCCAGTCCGACCTCCCTGGATGACGCGGCAGTCCATGTGACCGCTGCAGCCTGTGATTGGCCTGTGATTGGCTGCAGCGGTCACATGGGCTGAAACGTCATCCCAAGAGGCAGGACTGGAGGAAGAAGCAGGGAGTTCTGGGTAAGTATGAACGTCTGTTTTTTTTTTTACAGGTTGCTCTATATTGTGATCGGAAGTCACTGTCCAGGGTGCTGAAAGAGTTACTGCCGATCGTTTAACTCTTTCAGCACCCTGGACAGTGACTATTTACTGACGTCGCCTAGCAACGCTCCCGTAATTACGGGGGCACACACGTAGTCACCCGTAATTACGGAACCCTCATAGACTTCTATGGGCCTACCCGTGCCGTAATTACGGCCTGAAATAGGACATGTTCTATATTTTTCAACGGCACGGGCACCTTCCCTTAAGCATGCGGGGAGGTACCCGTGGCCAATAGAAGTCCATGGGCCCTTAAAAACGTGCCGTAATTACAGACCGTAATTACGGGCGCTTTTACGTTCGTGTGCATGGGGCCTAAGGCCTAGAAAAAGGAAAAAAGTAATAACAAAGGCTCGCTTACTGCATTTCCACTGCGTTAATTCATGTGTTAGTTAATTCCACGTCTTAGGTATTGCAGGTGCTCTAAAATACTCCAAAAGGAATCCTGAGTCGACAGCAGGTATACAAGGCAATGGAAGAGGTAAAAAAAAATCGGTTTTATTCAGTCATTTAAAAAAAACAAAAAAACAGAACAGTTAAAATGAAAATCCCGGGACCACGCTTTCGAACCTCTGGGGCTCTTAATCATAGCTATGATTTTTTTTTTATTTTTTTAAATGACCGAATAAAGCCGATTTTCTTTTTTTTTACCAGAGTGCTGAATACACAATTTTTTTTACCTGAACAATAAGGCCTAGGCCTAATTGTGGTTTATTAGTACTTTTGCATACACGGACTGTGCGTATGTAGCTTAGTGCTACATTTGTATGTGGTCATTAGACAAATCTTTGACTACGTTATGGGTTTTATTTGCATTTGCAAATTTATATGACCCTTATACGATCTTTCAGTATCTTCCATACACATTTTTTGTGTTTACGTAACATATTGATACATTCACATATGGTCTCTTTTTGTACTTTCTCTGAAGGCTAATCATGGATACAAATCTGTAATTTATAATTATTTGGTAGATACACAGCTCAGTGTCCCTTTTTAACTGTTGGTCTATGGATTTTTTTTTTCGTTTTTATGCATTGTCTACTGTTCTGCATTATGTATGGTAATAAAGTATTTTTCATAAATTTTCTGTTTGTCAGCATCTTTTTTCTAGGTTATAAATAGCAGATGATGCGATTATTGAGGCAGAAAAGCTGCGATTCCGCTACTAAAATCGCAACTTAAAAAAATAATAATTTATACTTACCCAGATCTCTATGGTCCTGGGTCCAGCCTGACCTCCAGGGATCACGTTTCATCCCATGTAACTGCTGCAGCCAATCAGGTGGCTGGGCTGCAGGACGTCAGAGGGATGCGTGGCCATGTCTATGTGTAAGTATAGGCTTTTTTTTACCTGCTAATTTCCGCAGTAGACATTCAGGCCGAAAAACTGCACCAGAATTTGGTGCGGTTTTTCGGCCAGAATACACTGCGGGGACCAGGGCGGATACGCCGTGTACTTTTTTGTATCTGCCCTGTATGAACATAGCGCAAGACAGACCAGTAGGGACTCAAGGAATACATACACCAGCTTTGGAGTGTGCATGAGCCCTAGCTAATATGCACAAAATACAGGTGTTATAACTAATTCAATGATTATCATCATAAAGGCATTTAGGCACTGATATCATCGATCTTCTTACACAGAGTAGTGAGCTCCATCAGGATCGCTTTTACCTTCATGCAGCTCAGGGACAGCAAAGGGGCTTCATGAAAGAACAGTATATGGGTCCCTTGCTCTTTGACAGCTCATCATAGGACATCCTTATATCAACCAGTAATTGTGACCTAAGAAATTCATTAGCTTGCTGCTTTTAAGGGTACAACGGGCCCCTTCACCTTCTGGGCCCATGTGCAGGTTACACGTAGGGTATGTCACCCCTGATGTCGTTCTATTATCCATCTATTTATTTTCCCCTGGGCTTCTGAGAGTGCTTCCTGTTTTCCACTATATCAAACTTCAGTGGTCCATGGAGCAATACATAAGAGTAACCTATATAGACGAGACGCTCCTTCAGGCTTGAAGTTCATTAATGAGTATATCATTTTAAAAAAATGAAAATTGTACTCCTAGTCCTGGATTTTAATAATGAAAATGTTTGAACTGGCCTAAGGTTGATCATGCACAAAAGATAGCTGATTGTTCAACTAACATCTTTCTTCACCAACTCTCCCATAAAGATGATTCTTCAGGACAACCGGCATGTTGTTTCAATAGGGAGAGCTATTGTGGCACGTGACTAGATCACATCACACTGGACGGCATATCAACCGCAGTGACATTAATTACATGTAACCACGGGGTTTACAATCAGTGGTGGTGGGGGTCAGATGAGAAATTCTTATCAACCACCTTAATATAAATATTGTAAGAAAACTGGAGATGTGTATGATGTGTAGTGATGCCCGAAATGTTGAGGTGCTAGGCTGAATTTTTCAATTGGTGCAGGTTAGATTCTTTTACCTTCTTTACACGACCTATTGGTTGGTATACTTTAAACCAGTATTCAGTGACACAAAACTGGGACACACCAGTGATAAATCTGGTGCATTGCATTGTTTGACAAATCCACGGTCATATTCTAAGTATGCAACATTACGTGGCGAGCATGTGGCAAATCATGGCTCTTTCTGGCGTAGGCATTAATAAATTTGGCCAACAATAAAGGCACTAAAAAAATAGTCGCACGATACACCAGAATCGAGAGGCAAAGACAATAATAAACTTGCTCCTGTTGTTGCTTCCTTATGCATAATTTTTAAAAAGTTTATTTTTTTCTTTCTATACTTTCTGAATGGACGGACTCTCTCTCTGGTGTGATGTTAGAGTTTTGCTATGACCAACCAGAGGTCTCCCCCCACTGCCTCCCCTTCTTCCTCCTCCTCCCCTCTTACAACATCCTCCTTCTCCCCTCTCACAGCATCCTCCTTCTCCCCTCTCACAGCATCCTCCTCCTCCCCTCTCACAGCATCTTCCTCCTCCCCTCTCACAGCATCTTCCTCCTCCCCTCTCACAGCATCCTCCTCCTCCCTTTCACAGTATCCTCCTTCTCAGCTTTTACATTACTGTTTGAATTGAGACAGTTTTTTTTTTTTTGAGACAGAAGAGGTTTAGGAACATTTACCGAAAGTCTATATCTAGAAAAAAATGGAACTACAGGCTGCTGGAAGGGGAGAAAGATACAACTTTGACCTAATAAGATGTTTTACAAAGATTTAGATATAATAATATACATATTGTACTACTGAATTATGCAAAAAAATATTATTACTATAGGTACGCTTTAAAGAAAGATACACTTTTATGCTTTTGTCTTGTCTATTAACGTTCTTCCATGTCCTGACACTCTGCTTTCCACATGCAATTCCTTTAGCCAATGGCTGTAATTTTTTTTTTTTATTTCCAGGTGCGCAGAAGCCTAACCTGAGCATCAGAGTCACCGTCATTACAGAAGAAGACATGACCTCTATGTGAAAAATGTATTCCTGACACATGTATGACTTGGTTTGGTGTTAGATTCATTCTGGCTTACACTGGCCCTGGAGACTTTTGTTTTGCCGGGGTCACTAGCAGTTTGTTAAGATGCTTCTTCTCTTGTCGAAATAATTACAAGAGGATTTCACAGTTTTCATCTGCGCGGCGGCACCTTGGGACATAGACTTGGCTACTTTCTCTTTCCTGTGTCAGATATTCCCAGAAAGGTTGTTTTTGAATTACCACTTGAAAGAAATCATTGCCAGAGCACAGCAGGGAACAGAGCGAGAGCAGCTTTGTCAAATTATTCTCCTTGACTTAGTGGTAAAGGCGAGTGACATATAAAGTGTATCATAATGTTCATTCAGATGCAAAATGTTGTTAGAATCGGGGACACTAATCCTGATCAAGTATTGAAAAATAAATATTCCAAAACTTTTCAGTCCAAAGTGAGACTAGTTTATGGCAACTCACATATCTGAAAGATTTAGTTTTTCTTGTGTGTGATTAAAGGTTGGTTTATAAAATTATTGATCCACTGATGAACTTTAAAAAGAACAAATATTATAGAACTCCGATATCATCTACTACTATTACCACTACTACTACCTCTACCACTTCTACCACTACCACTTCTACTACTACAACTTCTACTACTGCTTCTACTAATACTACTACTTCTACCACTACTACTACTACTTCTACCACTACTACAACTACTACTACTACTTGTCACAATCACAGGGTATGTGGACCCACTAGTCCCCTCCGCCGTAGCGGAGAGACAGCTGGCCTAGTCACAGTCTATGCAAGAGTCTATAACAGTACGTAGCACAAGGGTACCTAAAATAGTCCAGACAATGGCCGAGGCTTCAGCACGGATGGAGGTGGGTGCAGCAGGTTACGCCAGACGTGGCGGATAACACTGGATGTGGCAGATGACACTGGACGTGGTGGATGACACTGGATGTGGGCGGACACTGGTGCAGTAGGACACGACTCCAACACTAATAGGCTCAGGAACAAGGACACAGCACAGGATATGGGATACAGGTAGCAGGGCACGGGTAACAACAGGAACAGGATAACACTAAGGGACCATTTGCAAGACTGATATGAGATAAACTCACAGCGCTCAGGCAATGAGCAAAGGGGCAGGGCCCTTCTTATAGTAAAGGAAATCATGGGCAGTTGTTTATGATAATTTCCCATGTGTGTGCGCTGGACCTTTAAGGCCGGGCATGAGCGTGCGCGCGCACCCTATGGGACACAGCGGACCAGAGCGGAAGTGAGCGCTGGCGTCTCCTGGGAAGGCAGTCCGGGCCAGCGCTCACAGATCCATGGCTGCGGCCACCAGGGGGTGAGTAAACCCGACGGTCCGCGGCCATGAACGCTACACTACTACTATAAGAGTATGGTCACACGCAGTGTTTTCAGCAATTTTTCGGGGCGTAAACGCCTCGAAAAAACAGAAGCTGAACACCTACAAACGTTTCGGTCAGAAGGAGTGCTTTTTTTACGTGCCCATTTGAAAAAACGACGCGTAAAATATGCCCCATAAAAATAAGTAGCATGTCACTTTCTGAGCCATTTTTTTTGCTGTTTTTCATTGTGTCAATAGAAAAACGGCTCCAAAAAGCGCATAAAAAACGTTTGATGCTTTAAAAACGGCTGAAAATCAGAGGCTGTTTTCCCTCCGTATTTTGCAGCCGTTTTTACTTTAACGTGTGAACATACCCTCAGGTTTATATAGGCACAAGCCTAGAGCAGTTCAAGAAAAGTAATAATGTGTGCTATATGTTATCTCCATATTAATATTTATGCGGAAGCTGTAACACAGACACTTTTTCATTAAATATAAAAATTCAGATGTGCCCAAAACCCCACCCTCCTTTATATCACATTGACGGGTCTTGGAAGCTGAGATATCGGGATTTGTTTGGTGATGTCCTTAGGGTATGTTCACACGGCTTATTTTTAGGCATATTTCAATACGTAAGATGCTTGTATTTCGCTCCAAAACACACTTGAAATACGCCTGTAAACAGATTCTCATTGATTTCAATGGGAAATACCCTGTGTAGATCATATGAGGCGTATTTTTATGCTGCTGAATTAAAAAAACACCTCATAAATATAAGCATTGGAGAAAGAAGTGACATGTCACTTCTTGAGGTGTTTTTGGAGCTGATTTTCCATTGACACTACAAAACCACTTAGAAATATATGCCTCAAAATAACCTCAAAATACAATTCAAAATATACTTGGAAACACCAAAAACGCTTTGAAAATCATCTCCAAAATGCAGGATTCAGAGGCTGTTTTCTCTTTATATTATCCTTGTATATTTCTGCCCCAAACATATGCTGTGTGAACATACCCTCACACTGGAGCGCCACTTTAGCTGTCCCTGTACGGCACATTTTTAAATTGAGGTACATCAGAAATGCTTTCGAAAAACATCTGTTGCACTCCATATTATGTAGAAAGTGCACTATTTTTAGGCTAGGGCTTGACCATCACATGATTTTCCTATGGGGGAAAAAGCAAGAATTAAATTTTTTTTCCCCATAGGGAAACATTGAGGCCCACACAGCTCCCTCTAATAGTACCACAAGCGAAAGCATATGTAGCGTCCATGGCCGTGGACCGTCGGGATTATTCACTCCCCAACGGCCACAGCCATGGATCTGTGAGCACTGGCCCGCATCTCCTCCCCAGGAGACGCCAGCGCTCACTTTCGCTCCGTTCTGCTGTGTCCCGTAGAGTGCATGCGCATGCTCGTGCCTGGCCTTAAAGGGCCAGCGCGCGCACATAAAAATAATCATCAATTAACCCATGATCACCCTGGACTATAAAAAGTGCTCTACCCTTTCACTCATTGCCTGAGCGTTGTTGTGTTTACCCGTGTTAGTCTTGCAAATGGTCCCTTGGTGTTATCCTGTTCCCAGTGTTCCCGTACCTGCTGCCTATATCCTGTATCCCGTGCTACCGTTGTTCCTGTGCCTTAGAAAGTAAGAGTCGTTTTGTGCCATCGGTCACACCTGCTGTGTTACACCACGCCTTGTGTCTGCTGCCAAGGTCCCATCTGAGCCTAGTTGTTACTACTGTCTGAACTGCTACAGGTACCCTTGTGTTTGGACTATATAGACATTGACTTGGTACACTGTTTGGCCAGCTGCTATCCCACTATGGTGGTATGGCCCAGTGGGTCCGCATACCCACAGATCGTGACAACATATATAGTCCGGGTCTCAAAAATCTTGCAGAATGCTTACCTGGACAGCTTTACTTCTGCAGCTGGAGCCTAAAAATTATCTGGCAAATCTGAAATTTTTTTTTTTTTCAAATATAAAAATACGCTGGATAATATTCAATATATTTACATCAATAGACTCATAGGGGGAAGTTAATAAGGCTTAGACTTTATTCAGTGTCGCACGGAAAGACGAAGATACGACAAATTTATTAAGAGGCGTGTGCCTCCTAATAAATTTGTTTTTCTTACTCCAGATTGTTTTTTCTGAAGACTGGCGCAGTCTTTATACATCTCCCCCATTCTGTATAGAAGCTTAAATGGCATCCTGTATTCTACTGATGGACTTGCAGGGTAGCAGAAGGGAATTCGATTTTCCAGTCACTGCCCAGTTCTATTATTGGATTGCTATCACTTGCTATACAGGCAATATATATGTGAAGCTTATTTAAAGGAAAAGCCACAATATAAGATGCTTGCAAATAAGATTTACAGTATCTTACTGTTTAGTGTCTGCAGCCTCTATGCAGACTCATGTTTCTCCGTGGTTACAGACAACAAACAAACCCTGGGTATTCTGATTTTGCAGACATACTCCCTTCCTTGTGCCTCATACTTCTTGCTAACCTACCGAATTAGGATCAGACTACACAGGGTTTGTTGTCTGGAACCATGGAGGCACATAGGTCTGCATAGGAGCTGTAAACACAAAACAGGACATTTTTAATTGACTATTTGCAAAAATGCTTCATTTTTTTTAATTTGAGATGCACTGGATCAATAAATAAAATTTGGTTTCAAAGGTAAGGATACCCTTTAATACAGCAAATTATCATAATTCTCAAAAAATTAAGATCGGCACTTCTACATTCGCACAATGAATGTAACACATTGAAATTAATGTAGTTATCTAGATACAGTCACAGAATAAAAAACAATCTAAATAGCAGACTTCTTGTATGAGGATTCCCTTCATTACTTGTTTGTCCTTCTATTTCCTATTAAAGCGTTAACCATTTAAAGAAAGGAATAAAATAAACCTCTGCACACAGCCTGGATACTTAATTCACAATATATATTTTGGCTTCAGTGCAAATGCAACGAGGAGGTTGAACGATTTAATCCGGGACTGGTCATTAATCTGTCAACACTAAGTATTCCGTTTATAATGACGGCTAAGATGTCCTTTGAGCAATGCATTATGCAAAAATGATTTGTCGTGAACTCCCTGTATTACACTCTATCAATCTATCTGACTAAATAATTTATTCTAGCTGAAATAAAATGTTCTTTCAAATCGGTGGTTGTTTTTAATACGCTACAATACACTATAATATAATATCAATTACACTGAATAAAAGTAAAAATTATTTTGCTTGTTTTTTATAGTTTTTCTAAGCATCCATAACATTATGTTATATCTGTGAAAAAATACAAACTTCAACTGTCTTGTTCTAATCCCCTACAGCAATAACATGATTAAATAGGGCCCCAGGTAAGGCAACATTTGAGGGCCGACTTCTACAATCACCATCCTTAATAAAATGCACGGCCTTCAATCCAATGAAACAATGAGCTTGGGCAACATAGGCTGGGTTCACATGTTGCGTTTATGTCACGTTTGTGTTGCGTTTTTGAATTGTTGAGGAGAAAAACCCATCTAAAAAGCAAAAGAAACAATTTTAAAAAACGTGTAGACGTGTTTTTTTCCCCAACGGTTTAAAAGCGCAACAAAGATGCAACATAAACACAACATGTGAACCCAGCCTTCGAGCTATCAAGAACGGCAAGTATGTTTGAACCTAACGGGTTTAGCATGTTGATATTTGCCGATATGAAAATATCAAAGAGGAAGCCAGATTTATTACATGCATTACGAGGTCTCTGAACGATTGTAATTTTTTTGGCCCAGTGTACATTTTTGGGCTGCAGAATCAGGACTGTAGTAAATAAAAATGTGGGTGTTGGTGAGTGACTTGAGATGGAGGTTGCATCAATCTCAATATTGTGGAACGTCTTGAGATACATATCCTCTATAGGATATGCCATATACAGCTGATAGGTGGGATCAACACCAATCAGGAGAACTGGGGGCCCGTGGTGACCCCCACCTATAAGACATTCATTGGTATACCTTTTTAATGGCACTACTGTTTTGTCTTTTTATTCAGACTTATATGGGTGCAGTATGAGACTATTTTAGGAACCTGCAATATATTATTATTTGGGCACTGTATAGGATTATTATTTATTAACTGAGTGGCCCTATAATGTTTACACAGTATGGCACTTTCATTTGGGGACTTTATAGGACTATTATTTAGCACTATATTGAACTATAATTATGGTACTGTGATTGTTTTAAAGAAATTCCATTTTTAAATAAATCATTTTACTAGCTAATGAAGAATAAAATAACTCATATATGAATCAGAGGTCTTTTGAAATGTTATCAACTTAAAGAGTTCAAAAACCAAAGTAATTTCTTTCAGTCTATGAAGAGTTTATGAGAATATTACATAAATAAACAGGCTTTGAATGCCTGCCTTATTTAATTTAATCGACTAATGGAATTGCTTTCTAAATTCATGAAGCTTATCATACATATCATGAAAATCCTTTAGCTTCTGTTGCAATAAAAGTCAATATCTGAGCTCTCAGCTGTGATATAGCATGCACATATAGAATTTAAAAAAAAAATGTAGATACTATAAAAAATAACATAAATAATAAAAATAGCTGACAGGAAAAAGAATAAATATAAATAACGGGTACTGTAAGTTATAACATTATTCCCTCTTTAAGTTATAAGAGAAACATTTAGTTGGCTAAAACATTAATTGTCCTGTTGGGGAACCCAGTAGCAAGTGTTCAATTCCCCTGCAGTGCCACCCATGCACATTTAAAAAATGTGGCTTCCTATATATATAATGCATGGAGGTTCTGGGTCCTCCAGAGCGCAAGATGATCTTCATAGTCACTATCCTTTCTCTGCTAACCTAGAATTCCCTAATGCCGTATGTAAAAATCGATTTTCTAAACTAAATAACCCCTTTATAAGGAATCTGTTAGCAGTTTTGTGGCCTCGAAACGGCGGACAGAGCGATACAGGGCAGGGGGAGGGCTTTGTAAACATAGCTTTTGTCTTTGTCGTGCTAGTTGCAAGATCAAGAAAATGATTTTTAACTACCCCGATGACGGAAACACAAGTGCCACAAAAGCAGGCTCCTGCACAGCACACGGCAAGCCTCGCCCCCTCTGCTCTGAGTAATGGCTCTTGCAGTCTCCCAATTGGCCGCTAGAGCCGTCACTCAGACAGGATTGAGACAAAACTTATGTTTAAAATGCAAAACTTCTTTATTAAGTTTAAGAAATATATATATATATATATGTGTGTGTGTGTGTGTGTGTGTGTGTGTGTGTGTGTGTGTGTGTAAAACCGCTTTAAAAATAAAGTATATAATACAAAAGCATTACACTCCACCTGCTAATAGTCAATATTTCCTCTGAAAACCGTTGACTTTTGGAAACTTGGGAACAAAAAGGGTTTAGAACCTAAGAAGGTAAAAAAGAAAAAGTCCTCTTCTTTATCTTATTCATCAGATGATTTAATATTTCCATTATACAGTCGGAGCTGCAGGACTTTACAATCAAAAGACACAGTTTGGGAATCCATTGGCTTAGGTCCTATTTGTGTGATAAGGCTTCATGTAACACCTCACTGCTGTTTACTGTTAGTGATCTTTGAACCAAATAAAAAATAAGTGTTTTGTGACGGCCGCAGATTGCTCTCGGGGAGCACAGACCACTGCTCCTTACTGGTAAATACTATGCTGAGAGGCGCAGCAGTGTAATTTAACTCCTTACTTAGCCACAATTTTTATTAATGTGCGGATTAGGACTCTGTGTCGACTGTACTTGTTATTGGGTATGCTGCAATAAAATATTGAAGGCATTGCTGCATAGTTGACCATACATTGGTCACATGTCTGTACCACAAAGATAGAAAAAAATGTCACAATGATGGCTAATGAATGAGATTATTTTAAAGTATTTGTTATGTTGACGTGTTGAGGCTTCTTCATAGTCATTACTTCATTTTGTGTTTTTAAAGAATTGTTGTGACATGTTTTACATTTAGTTAAAACGTAGGTTAAGTATCCGTGGGATTTGTTGCGTGGTGACTAGTTTGTAGTTTGTTGTTGTATATTAAATTTCATAAAGACTGAAACATGGTAAAAGTTTTTAGGAAACTGAGTATCTAAAGTTTGACTATTTGGCCAGAGATCATATGATAAGACCAAAGTGTACATGGCCACAGACAAGACCAATGTATGTATGGCTACAGACCAGACTAAAGTGTAAATGGCCAAAGACAAGACCAATGTATGTATGGCTACAGACCAGACTAAAGTGTAAATGGCCAAAGACAAGACCAATGTACACCGAAAACCAATGGCCACAAACCAGAAACAATATACAAGTTGCTGCAGATCAATGTATTCATAACCAAAAACAAGACCAAGGTACATACAAAGACAAGATTAATGTATATAAAGTATGGTCCCAGACAAAACAAATTATGTATGGCTATAGACCAGACCAAGGTGTATATAGTCACAGACATAACCAATGTATGTATGGCCAAGGACAAGACCAATATACAGTAAGCATGGCCACAGACAAGACCAATGTACCTAGGGCCAAAAACAAGATCTAAGTAGATATGGCCGCAGGTAAAGCCAATGTGTGAATAGCTACAAACCAGACTAATGTGCAAATATCTACAAATAAGACATATGTATTCAAAAGATCGCAGCATTTATTACATCCATATATGTTGGTTTATTGGCATTCGTAATAAAACAAAGATAGCCCAATCTGCAACTGCTGCTCCTGAGACCCAAACCCATATTATTTCCATTTTTTATTGCATTAAATTAATAGATGACACATTGGATAATTGATACAAAAACAAAACTGTGTGTTACATTACTGGTGTGAACAATCACACATGACAGGTTTGATGCAGTACAGTAGGTCGTGTGGTAAATTCTTAAGATTTATCTGATAATAATGTGACACACACACCCACACAAATGTTACAGTCTCCGACAGTGCCACCGCTGCCACACTGCCACTCACATTTATTATTTTGTGGTTACTAATGGCCTCCCTTTGTGTTTTTAAATCTGCGTCTATCGCTCTATACAGTTACCCCATGTGCTCTGCAGACGCATCTATTAGCTTTGTTGTATTGTTCATTGTAGGGATCTTTTACTTTAATACTCAACTGTTGGCATTGAATTTTTAAATTTGTCTGTGTGAAAAATTTAAAAAAAAGTTATATTTTTAGAGAGGGTGAAAAAAGCATACTGTGTAAGTCTAGTGGGAAAATGATATTTACTTGCCTTTTGGCAAATTCTTAGTACTATTGATCATAGATATATCTTCCCTCCTACTGGGCTTCTCTAAAATCCTTGTGCTGTTCCTTCCTTAATAGGCCCCATAGAAGCCACTATGGCTGCCCCTATGGCACTGTATGTATGCCCTTGTCTCCAGTAACTGAAACTTCTGAACAGTGCCAAGGATGATTGTGTGGTCTATAGCAGTGCCACAGTCCCTATGTTTGTTAAGTAATAGTCCGAACTCACAGACTTCACCAATGTGATCTACTGAAATCTATGTATTCCAATTTTAGTAGAGCGTTTTTGCTTGGATTTTTCCTTCAACTACATTTATTCTAAAAAAAAAATCTGAATAAATTGGCAGAGATAGAGAAAAAGGATTGTCAAGCTTATTTGCACTTCTCTGCACTAAACTCAGTGCTAATTTTAATTTCAGCTGAAAACATGAGTGACTTGAGACAGACAGGTCACTAGAGACTTGATGCCTGTCCACCCCATGTAAGAGGCTGACCATGTAAAAGTTGTTAGGCAGAGCATCCTATGCACACCTTTGAAATATATATATTTTTTATATAAAAATGTCTATCATGTATGTTTAGTGCAACTATCTAAATACTTTTTATTAAAAATTATTTGTACTTTTTCAGATACAGCTGCTTTGTATCCTGTATACAGAGCAGCTATAACTAGCGCTGAGATCTGAATCCGTCAGGTTCACGGGACTGACGGGTGCAGTGAAAGCAAGCCCTGCGTATCCCTGAAAGGCAGGATCCAACTGTAATCGATTACATCTAAGTAATGTGATCGGTAACAGCTCGAGACATTTTTATAAAAAAAAAAACCCAAAGATTTCAAAGGTGTACATACAGTAGCCTTTAACAATCAGTTTGCCTCACATGATCAGCTGAAAGCTGGGTAAGAGCTGCGCTTACAACCGAGTAGGCAAAAAAGCAGTTTGGCAGCACAAACTATGCTCTTTCCTAAGTCCTCCATTATAAATCAGCTTAAAAAAAATAAATGTAAGCAGGGAATCCCTAAAGCCTATTATATGCAGTACTATCCCAGTGTGCAATTCTAAAGCATTACATACAATGGTTACTGAGTTTGAATATACAATATTGCCGTTAAAACAATCACATTTTCATCTATTTGGTCAAAATTAATAAAACAAAAACATTTAAAAAATGTTGGACTATATTGTGGGTACATATTTATAGCCTCGAATGATTGACTGCTGCATATAAAGTACAGTATATATTTACATACTAATGGTTGTACATTTTACTTAAAGGGGACCTTTCATGTTTTTTTTCTTTAAGCCACATACCTCCCTTATTCCCGGCGTCCTACCGACTCCTGCGGTGTAATTTTTTTTGCCCCCGTTCGTGTTGTCCCTGTTGCCTTTCCTACAGCCCTTACGCTCTTTGGCACCTAATATGCTAATAGTAAGTAAAGGTACAAAGAGGAGACCTCATCACTTCTCAGTAGGCGTGGCCTCCTGCATCGCTGTGACATTGTCCAATCAGTGCGAACAGCTTCACAGCAATGCAGAAGACCTACAGTAAATCTCACAAAATCAGCGGGTCTTCTGCATCACTGTGAGGATGTCCGCTCAGATTGGACAGCGTTACAGCCAGTGGCGTAACTAACGCTGCTGCAGCCATTGCAGCTGCTACGGGGCCCGTGGCATAAGGGGGCCAATGCCGCCAGCACGACCCCCCCAAGCACGAAGGCCCGGCTAGCAGCCCCTATGGCTGCTACAGCGATAGCGACGCCATGTTCAATAGTATCTGTGTCCGAAGGACGCAAATACTATTGAACACTAACACAGCAGGGAGGTATCTCCCTGCTCTGCCATAGGCTACAGGCCACAGGCCGGTGTGATGTCGTGACTGGATCATGCCGGCCCACGCAGGAATCCTGTCGACATTGAAGAGCTGCTCTGTTCTTCAGGGGAACGGAGCCCAGGTGAGTATAATTTTTATTTGTTTGTGGGGCGATATATCGCACTATATGCAAGGGCGGTGGTGGCACTATCTACAAGAGGGGCTGTATAGCACTGTACAGGGGGCTGTATAGCACTGTACTTGGGGGGGGGGGCTGTATAACACTGTCTACAGGGGGGCTGTATAGCACTGTCTACAGAGGGGGGCTGTATAGCACTGTCTACAGAGGGGGGGGGGCTGTATAGCACTGTCTACAGGGGGGGGCTGTATGGCACGGTCTACAGGAGGGACTGTATAGAACTGTCTACAGGGGGCTGTATGGCACTATCTATAAGGTGGGCTCTGTGTGGTACCCAGGGGAGGGGGGCCCAATCAAAAGTTTGCTATGGGGTCCAGTGCTTCCTAGTTACGCCCCTGGTCACAGCGATGCACGAGGCAACGTCTACTGAAGAGAGATGTCCCTTTACTCAAAATTAGCATATTAGATGCCAAACTTAGCAAGGGCAGAAGGGGGAAACGGGGGGCAATTATTTTATTTTTTACAGAGAAGAATGTGTTTTGTTTTGTTTTTTTTAAAAACAAAAACATGACTGGTCCTCTTTTGAATCTTTTATAGTAGAAATTACGATGAGTGCCTAGCTCAGATAACACAGCTGTATATTCACACACACACACACACACACACACACACACACACACACACACATATACACACACACACACACACACACACACACACACACACACACACACACACACATATCCATGAAGCATTGTGAACACAGAACTGAATATATGCAGCGGGCCAGATGTATAAAAAAAGGGCCCTGGTACCTGAGGGAGCTCAAAGGCCCTCTATCACATAATAGGACAACAGTTTTATAAATTGCACATGGTAGGTGGGGAGAAGGGGCTGTTACAGATTTTGCATTAGGACCCAGTGGCTCCAAGCTACGCCTTTGCAGCTGGTCCATAAATGTAATTGTATAAACATGCAAGTGTGGCACAAGTTCACTGCTTCATTCTTTCATTGCTCTGTGGCCCTTTAAAGACTCTTGAGATTAATTTGCTCACGTTCAGGGTCCCAAGATCAAAAGGTATACAGTTTTATATAAAATTGGTGTAGTGCTTTGACACCAAATTGGGTGACTTTAGGGTTCTGAATTTAAAATTCTTTATATAGAAAATATATGTCGAATTTCCCTTGATATTAGCAATCCAGAGATGTTCACCCCAATAGTCCCTATAGAAATTAATATGGCGCTTTGCTGCGTGGTATTGGAGGTTGATCATGTTAAAAATTGCAAAAGATTAGAGATCACAAAATTAAAAAATTCTCTTCTCCCCTGATTCTTCAAAATCATTCTTGAACCTGGCAAATTGCTTCACCATCTTTAGTGATGAGAGGCGAGGGAAACTGTGGCTATAAGTCTTTTTGCCAATTCACTGACCGGCAAATTTACTATTACGGAACGAGGTTTCCTACAATGAAGGCTTAACGACGGATCTCTATCTTAGCCTACATTGTTTTTGTATCATTACGATACCGGCGTAATAGGAAATAAGGGAAAGCGAGGTGAATTTCTCTATAAGAGATGTGCAAATTTTAAAAAATGTGACTGCATTAAATTTATAAAACATTTGCATAACTTGAAGCTCCTGGGCCCCAATACAAAATCTGTAACAGCCCCCCCCCCCATTTGTCATTTATAACACTTGTGTCTTTGTATGAGGCAGAGGGGCTTCTGGGCCACCTCTGGCCTAGGAGCCTGGGTGCGACTACAACCTTTGCACCCCCCCCCCCCCATAGCTCCAAAATGTAAATAACTCTGATTCATTGCAAATGTCAAAACTTGTGAATTAATTCTACCATCTCTACTAAAGACCTGTATGACGAGAAGTAACTTGTGTACGGTCAGCTTAACTTTTTGACTTTACAATTTTCGACTAATCTCATAGAGTTTTTGGATTTGAAATTAAATTGTGAGTCAAAAGATTTAAAATCACATTTCATGGATTAATTGTTCTTCTTACAGCGACTCCCATTCATGTTTGACACCTGACTCATCCTGGTTAAGTCCTTTGAATAGGCACAAATTTTCATATCCAATTTTAACTTAAAAGGAAACTTAAAAGAAGGCTTAGAAAGTACAATCTAATAATATCAGTATTCTCCCCGATCGCTCTGCCTTGGCTGCTCACTAGAGGGAGCCATTGGTTACAGATGAACCGCTATTGCATTGCTGAATTCAAAGAGCATCACTGTTCTTTTGAGCAGAAAGGCTATTTGTATAATTACTGGCTTCATAAGGAGCCGAATACTGGTAACCAATGAAGAAATGCAACTCTGGTGAATTTGCACAGTATGTTTCAAGCAGAGATCTGTAGGAGGGTTCACAGAAAGGCAAATATACAGGAGACCTCAGTTCTGTAACACATCCACTGCTAACTACTGGCAGACTCTTCATTCCTCCCCCTCTCTCTTGCCCTCTGTACTTAACAGAGCAGGAATATTATATGTAGTGTTAAGCAGATAATTATAAAACATCATTCAGCGTAATGACACAACAGAAGTTCAGGAAGGAGCACAAGCTCCTATTTGACCAAGTCTGGCTGATTCCGAGAACTGACAACTTCTTTATGCTGGAGGTTTTATTCCAAGAGCAGTAACACATTTTGTTTTTCAGAATGTTTTCTCTTATACCTGTCTGTACATAGCACCTTGCTGTGTAATACATTCATTATTTAAATATTAAGCGTGAACTTATTTAAAGGAACAATTTACAACGTTTATGTGCAACCATTATCTATCTATCTATCTATCTATCTATCTATCTATCTATCTATCTATCTATCTATCTATCTATCTATCTATCTATCTATCTATCTATCTATCTATCTATCTATCTATCTATCATCTATCTATCTATCTATCTATCTATCTATCTATCTATCTATCTATCTATCTATCTATCTATCTATCTATCTATCTATCTATCTATCTATCTATCTATCTATCTATCTATCTATCTATCTATCTATCTATCTATCTATCTATCTATCTATCTATCTATCTATCTATCTATCTATCTATCTATCTATCTATCTATCTATCTATCTATCTATCTATCTATCTATCTATCTATCTATCTATCTATCTATCTATCTATCTATCTATCTATCTATCTATCTATCTATCTATCTATCTATCTATCTATCTATCTATCTATCTATCTATCTATCTATCTATCTATCTACCTACCTACCTACCTATCTATCTATCTATCTATCTATCTATCTATCTATCTATCTATCTATCTATCTATCTATCTATCTATCTATCTATCATCTATCATCTATCATCTATCCAGGAGTGCCTATAACCAGGGGCGTAGACATAGGGGTGCAGGGGCTGCGGTTGCACCTGGAACCTGGAGCCTAGGGGTGCCTCTGTCCCCTATGTGGTAACCAGTACTATAAATGATTCCTTGTTATAGTTTTTAGCATTGGTACCCAGGAGCTTTATGTCACCCCTCTGCCTGTTGATACTATCCCCATGACATGCTCTGGGGGGGGGGGGGGATGATTACATAGAAGACGTTACATTGCTTAGTGTTTGATACAATAATGAATGCAGTCACTTCAGTAAAGTATTTATGTTACGCCCATAAAACACCTTAAACATTGGGCATATTATATAGTCGGTGCATATCTAGCTTTTTTTGTCCATTATTTTTATTTTGGAGTGTCCTTTACATCCTCATTTTGCCCAGGAGCATTAATTAATGATTTCTCGCTGCAGCCATTGAAATGCTGTTTGTGTTGAGTGAGATGGATTAATATTAGAAGATTAGAGAAACAATCTGTAAGCTGGTCAAAGCTAGTGAAGGTCACCTTCATGTTTCCAAAATGAAAAACTGCCCGTCAGAATGATATCAATATTCTTTATTGAGGGATAATACCGAGCGTTGGGTCTTATTTGTCAAGTGCAGCAACTGACTGTAAAGATCTTCCTTAGCCAGCTGGCTAGCGGCACATTTCTGTTTTGGCACTGGCCCCCTGAGATTGTGCAAGAAAGAATGATACTTCATTGATTCCACTTTGTAATACAACAATTGGGAACTAGAAGTCCAGAATCAGGATCCAGAAGGCCGTAATCCAATGTATCAGGGGCACGTTTGATAGAGGGTATTCAATGTGACTGCCATTGAGGCTGAAAGGGAATTTCTAATTATAATGCAAGCGAAATTTACATGAAAGGAGGAAGGCTATGTGAGTGTTTCTGTAACTTTCCTCTACAAAGTAAATCATTTATCCCGTTCATCTTAATTAGATGTGATCACTTTTTAATTGAAATACAGTAAAAATGTAAAGACACCAATGACCTACTTTACACATCAGAAAGATCTTTCCTTGCCAAATGCTATTCTATATCCATTCATCAACTGAAAGACTTACTATACCGATTTTCTTACAGTCAGGGCAACGTCACCCTAAAGCCCAAAAAAGAAAAACTGGAAATTCAGGTTCGGCTGGACTTAAAGGGCTCCCACAGCCTAATCTAGGGACTGTGTACTGTGTCTGGCATCTATCTGAAAAGGATATTAGGGCAAAGTGTTGTGATTGAGTTCTTCTGGGCATGTTGATTGGCTAGGAGCATCTTTTGGCTGGATGCCAGATACAGTAACGACCCCCAAACTCGGGTTCAGTGAGTTGTATAGTTGGACCTTTTAGCACCCAACAGTTTAACTCTTTAAGAACATCTGGGAGATGCCATTGTTAACGCGCTACTGTGTCACGACAGAGCTGGTTTAGGCACAGTCTTCAACTCCTCTGTTGCATCCCAATTTATAATGGTCACGCAAGCTGAGATCTGTGGTGCTGTTTGCAGGGTCGTCTTACTTGAGAGTTGTTTTAGCTGCCCCTATTCATGCAGAGCTTATCTGAAGGGTACAAGGGGATTTTCTTTGTCAAACAAGGTGATAATTATTTGTATACATATATTATTCCTTAAGTTTTCATTAACACTTTGTCGTGAAGGTGATTTGACAGCTTGAATGTTCATGTGAGTCAATGACATTTGATAAAGGCTCTCACATTTTTAGGGTTTTCTAGAACCGCTCTATGACTTATCGATAGTATAATGGTGGCATTTTTTATTTTATTTTTTAACCATTGACTTTAATGAGGAAAAATTAATCAAGGAAATTAACATGTAAAAATATCATGTGCAAGTGGACAGTGATTTACTAAAATGCAAAAAAATGAACAGACTTGCATTCTAATAACTTATGTCTTAGGCCCCATGCACACAGTGTGCCTGTCTGTGATATAAGGAGTCCCTATGGCTGTACAGCTACGTATTAAGGAGATATGGGTAATTCAGCATCCTATGGAACATGCTACGATTGTATGGCCCCATGGGCTGCTACAAGTGCAGTATTGTGGCTCCATACAATTCGGAGCTTGTACGGAGCCAGAATATGGCCATGTGCATGAGCCCTTATAGAAGAACAGTGTATAAAATACAAAATATTATTGTATGTATTTCTGGTAAAAGTGACAGAGGAAGCCTGACACATTTATTTTATTCTCCCTTCTCAAAAGCACAATAATAGTATTAATTACCCAGAGTTTTTCATATTGGAAAATAAGATTATAGGAATTTCAAGGGATTAGCTGAACTTCTAAATGTTCAGAAAACAACCTAAGGAGGGAATAAATTAATGGAAGCCAATGCTTACCGGCTTTAAAATTAATGCATCCAGACATCACGGTCTCATGACATTTGCATTGTTCTGTCCCATTGTGATGTACTGACTTTCTTATGGGCAAAGCAAGTGGAAAATGTTTACTGCAGTCTATACAAAATAAGTCAGTTTAGAGCATGTAGGATTTTCCATATTACTTCTAAAATATAAATTTTTCTCTAACATTTTCTCGGATTTGATAGTCATTAAGTGTTATTAACTTGAGGCCTGAGCAGTGGCGTAACTACCGC
This sequence comes from Rhinoderma darwinii, assembly GCF_050947455.1. Lineage (NCBI taxonomy): Eukaryota > Metazoa > Chordata > Amphibia > Anura > Rhinodermatidae > Rhinoderma > Rhinoderma darwinii. The sequence continues at coordinate 308,862,261 of NC_134691.1, forward strand.
TCTAGCAGCCATAGCCCACAGGCTTAGGACGTAGATGCTATTGAACGCTATGGCAGAGCCTGGAGGTATCTCCCTGCGCTGCCATTTACTAGGCTACAGGTCACGCTCAGCCAATCAAGCACAGGGACAGGATCCCTGCGCAGGCCGGTGTGATATCGTCACTGGATCAAGTCGGCCTACGAAGGATCCCGTCTGCATTGAGGATGCTGTGGAGCAGCTCTGTCCGTCGTGGGAACGCTAGGTGAGTACAATTTTTTTTGTAATTCTGTGGGGGCGCTAGCTACAGGGGGGGTTATCTACAAGGGGTGGCTGTTTGGCACTATCTACAAGGGGGAGGTGGGGGCACCATCGACATGGGCGGCTATATGGCACTATCTACAGGAGGGAGGTGGGGGGCACTATCTACAAGTGGGAGGTGGGGGGCACTATCTACAAGGGGGGCTGTATGGCACTGTCTACAAGGGGGTAGGCGGGCACTATCTACAGGGAAAGGAAAAGAAAAAGCAGAGAAGAGAAAAACGGTAATACTGTTTTAAAAATATATAGGTAACAGTACAGAGTGAGCTGGTTCACTCACCTAGTTTTGTTGTGCAAGTATAGACACAACACTACTGCTTTGCATTGATAACTGTGACGGTATTTCTCTAGGTGCCGGCTGCCGCCCGCTGCTATCCCTCGGCTGGAATCCTCTGTGCCCGGGGAGAAGGGATCAATAGATAGGAGAAAAACAAGTGCAACATTCGGGACACGGCGCCTGGCAGGTAATTATTCCAAAATAAGTATGTTTTTCTTAGGTATACTTTTTTATTTTCACACTACGCATTGTAGGACCGGACAGGTCCCTTCCTCAGGCTTCTACAATATAAAGCCTGTCAAAAGTTTTCTATGGGGCCCAGACTTTCCTAGTTATGCCCCTGGGCCTGGGTAACCAGGATGTTCCATGAAACTTTATGAAAGTAGTATGACATATTATGTGGTAGATCGGGATAGTCAAACTGGCATAGACTTTAGATATACATTGGCAGCTTCCACCATGTTCAGCTAGATTCATCAATAATCTAATGCAGTGGTGGTCAACCCGACGTATGTGGTGGCCTCAGATGCAACCAATCACTGCATTAAGGGGGCTGCACACCACATTTAGCCAGGTGTAGGCATACATACTCACACACATATGACACTTTACACAGATGTATTTGTGGACAACGTTTTTTCCATGTATTTTATTAAGATGTTTTTGAAAAAATTCTAAAATAGAACTTGTTTTTGGCAAAATATATACATAGTTGAACACTAAATTAATTTATAAAAGTCCCTACATAGATACATATACATAACCATACACACAACACAACTGTTGGAATTGTGAAGGGTAACACATTATCTCCATAACAGAGGAGACGGTAGATCACTCAGTATACAGGAGCTCAAACCTGACTGTATAAACTTGCCTTCCCCTGGAAGGTCCACACATGTTTATGAGGCATGCTGCTGTTGGGCCAACAAGTTGAGTACCAATGGTCTAATGTCTATGGAGGCTGTTAGATAATCTCTCGACTTTGGATGTCTGGGGAAAAACAATTACATTAGGCCGGGCTCACACTGCAGACTTTCCGCAAAAAAAAATCTGCAGCAAACTACAGGAGCAGCAGAGTGGAAGAGATTTGAACAAATCTCATCCACATGCTGTGTAAATGATAAGCGGAAAAAAACGCTCAGAAATTGACCTGTCAATTGTATTTGCGTAATCACTGCTTTTTTGTTGCGGGTTTTCCCCATTGAATTCAATGGGGAGGTAAAACCTGCAACAAATAGCAGATATTGCGATTTTTGCGGTGGAAAAGCTGGAATTCCCTTCGGGCAACAGGGCAGATACGCTGTGTACTTAAACGTAGTGTATCTGCCTTATGTGAACTTACCCTAAGGCTGGGTTTACACGACCTATTTTCAGACGTAAACGAGGCGTATTATGCCTCGTTTTACGTCTGAAAATAAGGCTACAATACGTCGGCAAACATCTGCCCATTCATTTGAATGGGTTTGCCGACGTACTGTGCAGACAACCTGTCATTTACGCTTCGTCGTTTGACAGCTGTCAAACGACGACGCGTAAAAATACAGCCTCGTCAAAAGAAGTGCAGGACACTTCTTTCAGACGTAATTTGAGCCGTTCTTCATTGACCTCAATGAAGCACAGCTCAAAATTTATGGCTGTCAGAGAAGCCTCGCAAAATGCGAGGAGGAGCAATTACGGCTGAAACGAGGCAACTGTTTTCTCCTGAAAACAGTCTGTCATTTCAGCCGTAAAAGCCTGCTACCGTGTGCACATACCCTAAGACTGAACTGTGCCTGACCAATTTGACTGGGATGCCACAGATTTCACCCAATATTGTTTATAGGATTAACATCAGTTCCAACTAAATGCTAGTATCTTACATCTTAATTATTGGATAAATTTGTCTTTAACTAGAGTTCACTGTCTAAAATTTTCTGGTAAAAATTCTTGTTTATTTTACGTTTTAAAAAGAATACTATCCTCTTTTAGACCTGCAAGGGTGGGATTCGCAAAGCAAAATATGTTTAAAATTCCGTCTAAAATTGTGGCAAAAAAATTAAATGTCACTTTTTGATGCAACATATTAGGGTACATGTACAGATGCGCCCTTCCTTACCTTTCTTCTCATCTCAACATAACTAGAGATGTATGCCACGAGATGACCCTCTTTAAAATAAAACATGATTTTGCGATACTCTGTCACGAGATGTCTATGCTATATGTGTAAGCGTGGCCTCTCAGTGGTTGTGACGTGAATTGTAGCCTATCAATGGTTTTGTTAGCATGTCATGATATTGTATTCGATTAGTTTCATGAGAAATTGGAGTCCTTCACCAAATTCCAGCCAGGGTAACGGTGGACACAACTGTATGCCAGTCAAAAGTTGATAAAAGTAAAGTGTCCTTCGTGATTAGTAAGTTAGGCCAAATTTTCCATTCCTTGTGCACCATTTTGATAAATTTGGCCCGCACATTTTTTGTGCAACTTATGAATCTTCTCCAATAAATCTCTCTTCCTCTCCTAGAAAAAGAGATACCAAAGAAGTATACAGGATTCCATTCTCAGGCTTCAGTACCGATACCTACTGTTAGTCCGAAAAGACCTTGAGTATAAACCTTGTGATTGAAATGACCCGGGTCCTAGCAGCTGTTACATGCTGTACTGTGATCTGCAGGGACACATCAGTTAAAGCATGGTATGGGAAGCTTTATTCCCGCAAACAACTGTACAATCAGTAAAAATGAAAATCCCCTTCTCTTTGATGTTATGTTTGGCTAATCATTGCTGCCTTTCCTATTTAATGAGAGCGATAAAAGAGTATTTAACAAGCTCTATCCTAGCTAAGAGGGAAACGCCACTTTCAGACTCTGGCAGCAGCATTTTGGAGAACTTGCTTATAAAAATCAAAAGCTGTTTCTCATCAAAAAGATATAGTGGGCTGAGAGTCTGTAGTTCATCATTTATTCTAACGTTAATTAATCCTTATGCTTGTATTTATTGTCACTAGAAAGGATATAGCTCATAAATGCAGTGCAAATCATGATTTAAAGGGGAGTTAACTGTCCCTAGTCCTTTCTATATAATAATTAGATATAGACACTACTTTAAACTGTAATTCCATTAGGCATAATATAATGAAGGACACGGAGTCCCAGGAATACTGAACCTTATAGTGAATGTCTGTCGTTGAACATCTTTTTGTATTTTTAATCTAAATTTCAAATTCTGTGCTGACTAATTTATATAATTATAGGGGTTAGAGCTGTTTTTCTGTTACTGGACTGCCTGCAGTCACCACTAGAGGGAGTTTAAGTCTTTACTGCAGGCGGATTATACAATGAACTAAATAATAAAACAGTATGCAGTAAGCTCCTAAGCTCCCCCTAGTGGCAGCTGCAGGCAGGCAGAGTTTTACCATTTAACTCTATATATGTAAGGAATTTGGAGTTCACTATCAAAAAAACAGAGCAATATGATGATATATTATGAAATGAATAAGAACAGGAGACTGTTCCCTTATGGGTTCCACTGTGTGCATTAATTTATTAATATAAATTATTAATAATAATTATAATAATACAACATTTAACTGTTGCCCTGTCCTCATAGGACAATTCAGGTTAAAGGGGAGGGAGTTTCAGGTAGAAAAGGGTTAAACCAACCAACTTCACCAACTTGAACCATTTTTTGCCTATAGATTTTATTTTTTAACAGCAAAGACTCTAATCATTTAAATTCTAATAATAAATTTCCATGCAATAAACGAAACCATATGTAACACTGTTTCCATATTAACCATAACTTTAGGTATGTAAAATTACAGATATTATTTATAAGTTGAAGCACTTTCTTGGCTCTGGTAAGCTTATGCAGATATTTAATATTGGACAGAAAATAAATAGCAAAATATTTCTCCACGCTGCGTAAAAAAATTACTTAGTCACAACTTAAGCCCAAAGCAATGACGTTGCGATGTTTAGCGTACGTCCTCTACGTCTTTTCTCAACATCTGTGCAGACACCGCTTGGCAGACTTACAGTTAAATCTAAATTTAAAATCCAAATGGGCTCCTCTGGCACGCAGTGGGCTCTGCCGCCATTTTTTACACTCACTTCTTAATTAAAAACTGCTTGTAAATCAAACTCTAAATCACATCTGCATATGATCAGCTGATGAAATGAGATCTTATGCCCTCTTTTAACTCATCAACATTCATTAGCATTTAGCGAGCTCACATTTACACTGACACACCAGTAAATACTTAGTACAGTGATAATTTCTTATGAGTGATTTTTATGAACTTTAAATATGGCATTAAAGAGATGGAAATATGCTGCCCTAGGACAAAGACTGACACACAACTAATCTCTGCAAATGTGTTGTTTGTATAAGGACGACTGTATATACACAGTATATGAACGTTGTTGGTACGGAGACCTATGAATGTGTCTGATCATTGTCTGCAACCTTTTCAATTTCATTTTGTTATGACTTCATTTTTAGAGATGAACTACCAAAACATTGTGTACATGTTCACATCAATAGTGGTACAGTAATGTGGGCATTGATGTGGATGTTGAATTGGATCCACAAAATATAAGACTGAACTGTCAGACGATAAAGCAGGAAGTGTTGTCATGGGGACACGAGCGTAAAAACTTTAGGTTATGGACCTGTAACTTTAACCAAAGATATCACCATGCAGAAATGAATTACACAGTGATTTTAGTAGATCTTATATATGTTAGTCAGAAAAATTATTTAAGAGGCGTATCTATCTATCTATCTATCTATCTATCTATCTATCTATCTATCTATCTATCTATCTATCTATCTATCTATCTATCTATCTATCTATCTATCTATCTATCTATCTATCTATCTATCTATCTATCTATCTATCTATCTATCATCTATCTATCTATCTATATATCTATCTATCTATCTGTCTACAGTGAAGGAAATAAGTATTTGATCCCTTGCTGATTTTGTAAGTTTGCCCACTGTCAAAGACATGAACAGTCTAGAATTTTTAGGATAGGTTAATTTTACCAGTGAGAGATAGATTATATATATATATAAAAAAAAAAAAAGAAAATCACATTGTCAAAATTATATATATTTATTTGCATTGTGCACAGAGAAATAAGTATTTGATCCCTTTGGCAAACAAGACTTAATACTTGGTGGCAAAACCCTTGTTGGCAAGCACAGCAGTCAGACGTTTTTTGTAGTTGATGATGAGGTTTGCACACATGTTAGAAGGTATTTTGGCCCACTCCTCTTTGCAGATCATCTGTAAATCATTAAGATTTCGAGGCTGTCTCTTGGCAACTCGGACCTTCAGCTCCCTCCATAAGTTTTCGATGGGATTAAGGTCTGGAGACTGGCTAGGCCAATCCATGACCTTAATGTGCTTCTTTTTGAGCCACTCCTTTGTTGCCTTGGCTGTATGTTTCGGGTCATTATCGTTCTGGAAGACCCAGCCACGAGCCATTTTTAATGTCCTGGTGGAGGGAAGGAGGTTGTCACTCAGGATTTGACGGTACATGGCTCCATCCATTCTCCCATTGATGCGTTGAAGTAGTCCTGTGCCCTTAGCAGAGAAACACCCCCAAAACATAATGTTTCCACCTCCATGCTTGACAGTGGGGACGGTGTTCTTTGGGTCATAGGCAGCATATCTCTTCCTCCAAACACGGCGAGTTGAGTTAATGCCAAAGAGCTCAATTTTAGTCTCATCTGACCACAGCACCTTCTCCCAATCACTCTCAGAATCATCCAGATGTTCATTTGCAAACTTCAGACGGGCCTGTACATGTGCCTTCTTGAGCAGGGGGACCTTGCGAGTACTGCAGGATTTTAATCCATTACGGTGTAATGTGTTACCAATGGTTTTCTTGGTGACTGTGGTCCCAGCTGCCTTGAGATCATTAACAAGTTCCCCCCGTGTAGTTTTCGGCTGAGCTCTCACCTTCCTCAGGATCAAGGATACCCCACGAGGTGAGATTTTGCATGGAGCCCCAGATCGATGTCGATTGACAGTCATTTTGTATGTCTTCCATTTTCTTACTATTGCACCAACAGTTGTCTCCTTCTCACCCAGCGTCTTACTTATGGTTTTGTAGCCCATTCCAGCCTTGTGCAGGTCTATGATCTTGTCCCTGACATCCTTAGAAAGCTCTTTGGTCTTGCCCATGTTGTAGAGATTAGACTCAGACTGATTAATTGAGTCTGTGGACAGGAGTCTTTTATACAGGTGACCATGTAAGACAGCTGTCTTTTAATGCAGGCACCAAGTTGATTTGGAGCGTGTTACTGGTCTGGAGGAGGCTGAACTCTTAATGGTTGGTAGGGGATCAAATACTTATTTCTCTGTGCACAATGCAAATAAATATATATAATTTTGACTATATGATTTTTTTTATTTTTTTAATATAATCTATCTCTCACTGGTAAAATTAACCTAGCCTAAAAATTCTAGACTGTTCATGTCTTTGACAGTGGGCAAACTTACAAAATCAGCAAGGGATCAAATACTTATTTCCTTCACTGTATCTATCTATTTCACTGTTCAGTTCGTACAGTGCATAGTCATAAAACTAATGTTAGATGCTGTCTGCATTAATGGAGATGTTTACATGCTCACATGGGTTGTGTCTGTACATTTGCTTGTTATTCTTTGAAATTAATTAAGATGGTTCCATTAGCTGAGCAGCTAAGACAACATAAGAGTGTACATATTCCCAGTTATTTACTCCTCGTCAGGTAGGTGAAAATTAATATAACAGTTGTACAGGACATAATTATGTGGTATGTTTATCTGATTCACTCTCGTCTTGACTACTGTAAGGACTCATGCACACGGCCGTGCCCGTAATCACGGCCCACGGTTGCGGGCACGGCCAACCACTGATGCCCGCGTGTCTCTCACCGCATTTTTGTATAAAGTATGGGAGCACGGCCCATAAAATCCGAAAAGTAGGACATGCTCCATATTTCCCGTCACAGTTTTACGGCACAGACACCCTTCAGTAGCAATACGGAAAGGTGTCTGCGGCCAATAGAACCGTGCGGGTCCGTAATTTCGGACCGTATTGCGGTCCGCAATTATGGAGTTTTTCCACGGTCATAACTCATTACTAGTTGGTCTTCCCTTCACTAAACTCTCCCCTCTCCGATCTATAGTGAATGCAGCAGCCAGGCTCATCTTTCTGATCAACCGCTACACCAACGCCTCTACCCTGTGCCAGTCACTGCACTGGTTGCCAATACCCATCAGAATTTAGTTCAAACGTATTACTCTCACCCACAAAGCTCTCCACAGCGCTTGTGATTGTGAATAGACATCCCGTGGAATGTCTATTCACTGTCTAAACACTTCAGTATTGTTAATGTGTTAGTATAAGACAGCACATAAGGATCTAGCAGGATCCCTATGCGCTGTGTAAATGAATGGAGAGGAGTGCATGAGGAGTGCATGAGGAGTGCATGAGGCTGACTTGGGCATTAAGCAACTCATTAGAATAAATCTAAAATCGCTAATAAAATGGTAAAAATATATCGTTTTTTTAAATAAAAAGCATTACTGTCACCTACATTATAGCGCCCATCTCCTTATGTAGGAGATAGGCCACTTATAATGTGGTGACAGAGCCTCTTTAAGTCTCATAGAAATTAATATACAGGGTGGGCCATTTATATGGATACACCTAAATAAAATGGGAATGGTTGGTGATATTAACTTCCTGTTTGTGGCACATTAGTATATGGGAGGGGGGAATCTTTTCAAGCTGGGTGTTGACCATGGTGGCCATTTTGAAGTCGGCCATTTTGTATCCAACTTTAGTTTTTTCAATGGGAAGAGCGTCATGTGACACATCAAACTTATCGAGAATTTCACAAGAAAAACAATGTTGTGCTTGGTTTTAACGTTACTTTATTCTTTCATGAGTTATTTACAAGTTTCTTACCACTTATAAAATGTGTTCAAAGTGCTGCCCATTGTGTTGGATTGTCAATGCAACCCTCTTCTCCCACTCTTCACACACTGATAGCAACACCACAGAAGAAATGCCTCCCGATCTGACCCCCTTAGACTTTTATCTTTGGGGTCATCTGAAGGCAATTGTCTATGCTGTGAAGATACGAGATGTGCAGCAACTGAAACTACGGATACTGGAAGCCTGTGCTAGCATTTCTTCTGTGGTGTTGCTATCAGTGTGTGAAGAGTGGGAGAAGAGGGTTGCATTGACAATCCAACACAATGGGCAGCACTTTGAACACATTTTATAAGTGGTAAGAAACTTGTAAATAACTCATGAAAGAATAAAGTAACGTTAAAACCAAGCACACCATTATTTTTCTTGGGAAATTCGCGATAAGTTTGATGTGTCACATGACCCTCTTCCCATTGAAAAAACTAAAGTTGGATACAAAATGGCCGACTTCAAAATGGCCGCCATGGTCAATACCCAGCTTGAAAAGTTTCCCCCCTCCCATATACTAATGTGCCACAAACAGGAAGTTAATATCACAAACCATTCCCATTTTATTTAGGTGTATCCATATAAATGGCCCACCCTGTAGAATCTGACCACAGTGTTATTTTTACCACCTTAATTACAAATGGGGTTAGGGTGGCCAAAACATTTTTGCTGAGAGTGCTTCCTTAACTTCTTCTGATCTCCAGCCTTCACTATTATGCAGGCTTCAAAAATAAAAATTCCCATAATTCCTCACTGGCTTAATGTCCGCACAAAGATTGTTCTGGTAATTTGCATTCTGGGAACAAAAGTCTTTACACCAAGCACTTTGAAGTAATCAGATGTAGATAAAACAGCTGCCTCTACTGTATTATGCAAGCACAGCTAAGCTGTTTGGGAGTGTGTATGTCAACAAGCTTGTTGACAGTTTCCGATAGTAACCAGCAGAAGTTTTAATACAGCTCAGGACCAGAATACCACTGTAAGTCTAGAAAAGCAGTGCATTTAGAAAAGGAACAAAATGTGACATACACTGTATAGCAATTGCATAATGGAAATGACATCAATTTAGACCTCTTGTTAAAATTTTGCTTCATTATTTTGTGTTATGTAATGATTCCACAATTTTACAGCACCAAAACTAAGCATATAAGACAAGGCACAGTGTATCACTCAAGAAACGAATTTAGGAAAATGATTTAATCACCATGTTTTTCTTAATCTAAGTCTAGGCCATGATCTCTTACCTGTGATAAGTGGTTACATTTACTCCTGTTAGGTACGTGGCTGGTCAGCTGAATATTAAAGAGCGCCTGTAGGGCAGCTTGTGCGGCCTGGACTTTGGCCAACTTCTTACTACGTCCTGAACCTTCAAATGTCTTCCCATCAACTCTCATTGCCATCACAAAGCGTTTGATATGCTGCTTCTCCACAGTTTCCGAAAGGCAGATGTACCTCAGCCCAGGTCTCAGCTCATTTAGCATCACCACTGGGTTCTTCTCACTCTCAGCTGGGGATGCCATCTTGTGCTTGCTTTGTTTAGTATGGCCCATTAAATCCAACGTGTGACAGACTAATCTCCCATGTCGATATGCACTGGAAAGCAATTCATTATTAACTGGGCTATAGCCTGGGAAGTGCTCGCTGTGTGTAGATGGTTCAAACTCTTTGAACAGAGTGTCTGGGAAGTCTGCCTGGTCAGATGTGAAGTCAGTTGATGGGTTGATGCAGTTTCCCATTGCAAAGTGCGCTTGACAAGCATTTGGAAACTGAACAAATGATTTAAGAGCCAACTCGGCTGCCCTCATTTTTGCTTTCTTTTTTGTAGGTCCACTGCCCTCAAAAGTGAGTCCATTTACTTCCACCGCGACAGAGAACACAGGGGCGTGCACTGGGCCAGTTTGTGAAACTATTCTATATTGCAGATCAGGCTTTAGTTCGTGAAGTTGAACAAGGGCATTTTTTGGCGTGACTGACCATGATAGTTTCTTTAGTATAATCTGTAGTTTGCAGAAATGTCCACCATTGCCTTCCTCCAAAGGCCTCTTTCGTTTAAGACTGGTTGGTCCAACCTTCGGTCTGTCAGTAGATAAAGCGAGGTCCTCTCGATTTCTAACATTTCGGTTTTCCTTTACCTCTGCACTGCTGGTACCTAGTTATAAAAGGGGAACAAAACTTGGTGTCAGTATATAGAGATATCTAACGTGTCATCAGACAGACTTTACCAGCATATTTAGTGTTCACAGGCCTTTCGAAGATATTAAAAATTAACATAAATATTCCAACAGGAATCTATTTTTATATTGTTTAAATAAAGTTTTTATATTTGTATTTGTGGTGTTGGTCTTTTAATTATCCACGTCACTTCCTGTTTTGTGAAGATAATTTTTCAGCTTGTGCTGTGTACACTCCAGGAAGAGTCGGCAGGTATCTCATTATTACCAGAGGGCAGGATAAGGGCACGTTCAGACGTGGCAGAATTGCTGTTGAATTCCGCTGCGGACAGTTTGTCCATTGGTTTCAACACCTTTTTAGTTATCTTCGTGCAAACGTTGCGGAAAACTCTGCCGCGGACCATAGGCTGCGGTGCAGAATTCTCAGGCCGCAGCATGCACTGTCTGTTGCGGAGAAGAAGCGGAATTTCACTGCGGATTTCAGCTTTTGCAATGCAAAAACTGAAATCTGTGGCAAGTCCGCTGTGAATTCAGCAACGTCTGAATTACCTTTCAAATATGCAAATGTTGGTGCAGATTCGTTATGTAATTGCCCCAAATCTGCACCAACATTTTCAGCGGAAAAATTCAGCCACGTCTGAACGTGGCCTTACAGTGAAAGGTAACACCTATATTAGGCTGTGTTCACATGGCTCTCATTTATCATGTACTCCAGGAAAGCTCCCGATGTACTAATCGTGACCACAGGGCGCCATTATCAATCTGCCTATGGCAGAAATATGCCTCAATGAGAATAGAAAATATGGTCTTCATAATCTGGCTAGGCTGCTACATTATTGTAAAAAAAAATGGATGAGGATCAAAAGACTAGACCTGTCATAAGCCTTTCCTCACACTCAAATTGCCCAAAATTTGTTTGTCAACATATTAGAAATATGCATTTTGGAAGCTGTATAAGGCCTTGTTCACACAGTGCAATGTTTCCTGCAGATTTTGCATGTATTTTTTAAGCCAAAACCAGGAACGGCACCTAAACATTATAAATATATAAATAAGGTCTTATAAGTCTGCTGTACTGGATCCAATTCTGGTTTTAGCTCAAAAAATGCATGCAAAATCTGCAGCAATCTGCACTGTGTGAACAAGGCCTAACAGAAACTGAAGATGATACGCTCAGCTTTTACTGCTACCAATCAGGATTTAATCAGATTATTCAGTAAAAATCCATTTCTGAACATGAGCCATCTAAGAACAATGTGCACAATAAATATCCAAGAATCTTGTTTTTTTTACATTTTTCTAAAGTACTAAACCCCCATTGCATCTCACTGCTTTTTTTCTGCAAACATAAAGAAAACATGGAGGTGTAAATTGGAAAAAAAAAATCCTGGCTTTGAAAGAGAAGCAGAAAATTGGAGTAGAGATGAGTGGAAGCGGCCTGCACGGTTCAGTTGATTCAGGATTCAACAGATTTTCACAGAATCGGTCCAAATTCACTTTGTGAAATGGAAAAATAAGACCTATGATAAATAATCCCTGTAACAACCCTCATACAAATACTGTAGTTGAAAATATTGTATTTTGTGTCTTATTTGGCATTTGTTTGTTGGGCTTCAGTTTATTTTTGCCAACCTCAAAGGCGTAGCATTCTGCAGTTCTGACCCCCTTCCCCGATGTGACTGATCATTATCAGATTCCTTTGACTTGTATTGAAGCAAATGAAATAAATATATAAAACAGACACTTATCTTTCTATCCCAACAAAAAAACCTTTTTTCCTCTTAGAAAAAAAATATCAAATGACCACGTTATTTATCCCGCACAGTGAACGCCATGTTTTTTTTTTTCGTTCCCCCCTAAAAATTATTAGAAAGGTTATTCAGTAGCGTGGGCATGAGATTCTCTAAATCTAATCCACTTTGCTGCTACTGTAAATGCTGCGGAATTTCCGAACACAACTCCGTTGTTCTGCAGCATTTACGCTACGTGGGAACCCAGCCTTCGGGTTTATTCTCACACACAGGATATGCTGCAGATTTTCTGCAACACAAAATCTGCAGCAGAATCTAAATACAAACGCAGATAAATCAGTCACAGAAATCCACAACAAATAGTGCGTTTTTGCTGAGCATATTGCTGCGGAAATGCTGCGGTTTTTCCGCTGCGGTTTTACCTGCGGATTAAGGCCGGGTTCCCACGAGACGGATATGCTGCGTAAAAATCACACATCATGTCTGACCTAGAACCCGCAGGACATTCCATCCGAAAAATCGGTACTGCAGCGTAAACGTTAATTAATTGACCTGCGGTGTAGAATTTAAATCCGCAGCATGTCAATTTATGCTGCGTTTTTGTTGATTTTCTCTGTTGCGACTTTAATGGTGGAATTGCAGCGATTACGCTGCAAAAATCACAACCCCGGAAGATAAAAAAAAATCATACTTATCCAGAACGCACTCCTGCAGTGCGGCCTCCTGGCAATCACAGGCTGCAGCGTCACATGGCCTGCAACATCATCCAGGAAGGCCGGATTATGCGCAGAGAAGATGGAGGGGTAAGTATGAATTTTTTTATTTTTTTTTACGAGCGCTGCACCCTGCACTGGAAGTTCCGTCCGAAAAACTGCACCACAATGTCGGGAACCCGGCCTAAGACCACTGTTTTTATTCTGCTCTAGTTTTTATAATACTCTTATGTATACTACTTACTACATTCTAGCGCGGTTTTCTTAAAAAAAACACATATTTTTAATATTAGTCTAAGATAGGGCTCCAAAGCGACACAGGGTCACCTGTGAGTCACAGTAAAATCATCACATTATCTTGACTCTTGTGCTACCTCAAAGTTTCCCTATGGGGAAAAAAATTCTTGTCACAATTCTAAGTCACCTGCGAATCACTGAAGTTACACGAAGTTGTGGTAATGCCACAATTTTATCATAACTTGTGGGTGATTAAACGTCACTGTTGAGCCTTGCCTAAGTGTATGTGCCAACTTGTGTTTGCTAGACGTTATTTTTTTTGTTTCTACTAACTAAACTGGACAGATGATAAAAAAAAATTACATTTTAGGATTTATTTCCTATCCGTCAGCATTAGTTGTGTTATGCAATTCATTTATTATTACTTTTTAACCAATGCTGCAAGGGCCAATATGCCGCTTCTTCTCCGCAACATAATGAGCATGCTGCGGAGGGGAAATTCTGCACCGCAGCCTAAATTCCGCACAGTTATTTTCCGCAACGTCTGAACTAAGTTTCCTAAAGATGTATAGAAGCAAATGTAAAAAACGGCTGCTGTAGAATTCCAATGCGGACTGTCCACAGTGGAATTCAACAGCAATTCCACCACGTCTGAATGTGCCCTTAAATGTTTACATTCTCCCCGGGGGTCCAGTACGTGGGGCTCCCTAGGAAGCAGGGGCCTTGGGCAATTCCCCAGTTTTCCACCCGCTAAACCACAATTAGCGGTAATGCCACAATTTTACAGCCGTATAACAAAACATATGATAAAAGAACATTTAGTCAATGCAGTATTTTATTTATCTGTATTTTAATTATGTAGCACGTTCTATTATTTTCCATATATATGTCTCCTCTCCATGGCATAAAATATTTATCCTACTATTTTCATCTGATCTGTATTTGTCATTGGGCAATTGGAAAAAGATGGATAAAAAAACAGACAGTCTTAGGCGCTGTGTACATTATCGTGTTTTTATTATTAATGGAGCCAGGACAGCTATAGTGGATCCATTTTCAAATGGATACTAACAAATCCTGAGTGTCTGCAGATTCGTTGCAAATTTGCAGAAACATTTTCATATTTGACAACTAATTCAGTCGTTGCGGATATCACAGCAGGATATGCTGCAGTGGGAAAATTCTGCACCACAGTCTAAATTCCGCACTGTTGTTTTCCGCGTCTGACCTAAGTTACCTAAAAATGTATAGAAACCTATGAAAAAAAAGGCTGCTGCAAATTTCCACTGCGGACTGTCCGCAGCAGAATTCAACAGCAATTCCGCCACGTCTGGCCATGCCCTAATATAATTCGTTGGGTTTCCATCAGGGTTCTGGTATTTTGGACAGCAAGAATAGCGCTGTAGACTGCAGTATTTTAGCTGTAAAAAATATAGTATCCCTGATGAAAACCTAAAAGTTCTGCAGCATACAGAGCCTAAGGTATCAATACAACCACGAGAAAACAAGTAACACTCCAGCAGCCATATTCCTCTTTGGTCGCCGGTCTGTTTCTATAATTGTCCTGAAATACATTTTGAGCTGTTCTATTTTTCCAAGAATAATAATCTCCCGGTCTTAATAAATAGGCACCTTACTCCAAACAATTATACATTTAGTTATGGTTCTCCACCATAAATTGATTTACTCCGTGAAATGGTTTCAGACGTCCTGGAGACTTGGAATAGAATTTCAACGGCTGTATAAAAACCTGATTATGTTCATTTGTTGTGTGTTTATATTGAGTTTATTTTTATGAATATTCTAATAATTGCAATTCCTTTCCTGTGCTGCTACATAATTAAGTGTAACACTGATCATCTTACATATAAAATTTGATATAAATAGCTGGATTTCAGCTAATATAAGACAATTTCACTAGGTCTAAAAATGTGACAGCAAACTGATTAGTGTTCACATGATATTAGACGCTCATTATTTTTTATTTTTTTTATTTTTAATAATAACAGTAGCAGTAATGGAATTCAATGTTCACTTCCAAAGATTAACATACGGCATGATATAATATACTATAATAAGTACTAACAAGGTAGCATTTATACTTTGTGTTAATTATTGCACAATTTTATACACTTTTGCCAGTTTAGTTAAAAACGACTTTTGTTATTTTATGTGAACTTGCCACAGTACATGCAATTATAAAGCAAGGGCATCATTTAGAAGCCATTGAGTTATCAAACAAGCTAACACTAAATGCACCCACCAAACAGCCCTAAGGGCATGACCAGACGTCGCTCTGGAATTCCGCTGCGGACAGTCCGCTGCGGAAATCCGCACCGTACACGTTTCTCCATTTCTTTCCACAGCTTTTTAGTGAGGTTCGTTTACACGTTGCGGAAAACTCCGCTGCGGAGCATAGGCTGCGGTGCGGAATTTGGTGTCCGCAGCATACACTGGCTGTTGCGGACGTGTAGCGGACTTGTTGCAGACTTATTGTGGAATTTCTCCATTGACTTCAATGGAGAGTAAAAATTCCGCAATGAAGTCCGCAGATGTTATGTGTGTTGCGTAGCGTATTTGTTTTACGAACATGACATTTCTTCATTCTGGCTGGACCTATGTATTTCTAGGTCTACAGCCAGACTGTGGCCCCATGCACACTAACGTAAAAACGCCCGTAATCACGGGCCGTTATTACGGCACGGGCAGTCCCATAGAAGTCAAAGGGGCTCCCGTAATTACGGGTGACTACGTGTGTGCACCCGTAATTACGGGAGCGTTGCTAGGCGACGTCAGGAGATAGTCACTGTCCAGGGTGCTGAAAGAGTTAAACGATCGTCAGTAACTGTTTCAGCACCCTGAACAGTGACTTTTGATCACAATATACATCAACCTGTAAAAAAAATCGAAGTTCCTACTTACCGAGAACTCCCTGCTTCTTCCTCCAGTCCGGCCTCCCGGAATGACGTTTCAGTTCAAGTGACGGCTGCAGCCAATCACAGGCCAATCACAGGCTGCAGCGGTCACATGGACTGCCGCGTCATCCAGGGAGGTCGGGCTGGATGTCAAGAGAGGGATGCGTCACCAAGGCAACGGCCGGGTAAGTATGAATTTCTTTTACTTTTACTAGGGAAAGGGCTGTCCCTTCTCTCTATCCTGCACTGATTACTGAGTACTTTCACCTCAATACGCAACGGCTAGTTCGCATCAATTTAATGCCCATTTTAGGCAGAGCCGCAACAGAATCTGCAACGCAGATTATGTGCGGCATTGATGCGGACAGTTGCGGAAGAAATACGCCACATCCGGTCATGGCCTAACACTGTTGTTCAAGGGACTCTAACTCTGTGTACCAAAAACAGTGATACATGCAGAACTAAATTCACTCTCCTGCATAAATTCCTCTTAGCGCTGGTCATTAATTAAGAGCCATGTCTAGAGAATATAAGTAACAGGGTGGACATACAACCCCCCCCCCCCACGTCCTTCTGAATTATTTCTACTTTCATTGACAATACCCGCACTTTGACTGAGTAATATCACCATAAAGTGGCTGAATACAACTTCCATACAGTGGCTTAATAGCGCTGATTTCTTACCATGTATTAGTTGGCTTTCCTGTATGTTTTTTTTTTTAATCAAAAGTAGGAACTGACCAGGAAGAATGGAAAAATTTCCTAAGGGCTTATTCACAAGAACGTTGAATACATCCGTGTGACGGCCGTTAAAACAAATTCTTTGCAGAATTTTTCTAATAATCAGCTGCTATTGGGCAGGCCAGTCAATAAGAATTGGTGCAACTTCGAAATTATATATATTTTTTTAAATAAATATGTCGGTCACTGTGTTTCGTGCAACTTTCAAATTAGTTTTTATTAAAAATTGTTTCAACTTTTTGAGATACAGCTGAATATATCCTGTATACAGAGCGGCCTTATCGTTTGCTGAATCCTGTACCCGTCTGGTCCGCGGAACGGACTAGTTCAGTGTTAGGCGGGTCCTGCGTGTCTCTGTCACACAGGATCCACCTGTAATCTATCTGAATTTAGATGTGATCGATAGCAGCTCAATCCTGCGTGTCTCCGCTGACACTGAACCCGTCAGTCCCGCGGACCTAACAAGTACAGGATTTAGCATAATATACAGCTGCTCTGTACACAGAATACAGAGCAGCTGTATATCATAAAGTAAAGATAATTTTTAATAAAAACTAATTTGAAAGTTGCAAACACTTTATTTATTTTTAAATATCACTTTCAAAGGTTTACATGGAAGAACAAGAGGCACCATAAAAAGTATGTAGCAGCAATATCCAAACACAGGAGCATTTTTTTTTTAAATTATTCCAATTAAGCAGCTATGGAAAATATTATGAATTTATATAATCACACACACACCCACTGAGGAAGCACCGCAAGCGAAACGCGCGTCGGGGTTCTTGTGAGGAGCCTGTACCGAGTTTCTGTTTTGAATGGGTAAGATCATTATCGTTTACTATTGAAATATGCACTGACTGTAATGACGGGGGGTAGGGAAACGGACAAGTGAGCCCTAGTCTACCCGCCACTCTGTCCCTGCCTACTTGCAACGACCCGCCCTAGGCGACGGGGTACAACTGGGCGGCGGTCCCTGCGCTCAGTAAGTGCACGACAAACACGACAAACATACAAGGGAATACAAGCAAGGGAAAGGGCCAGTTACCCACGGCAACACCGTGAGCAACCAGAGTGGTGAACGAGCCGAGTCAAGCCAGGAGTGTGCGAGGTACCAAACGAAGAGCAGAAGAGTAGTCAGTAAGCCAGGGTCTGTATGGAGCAGGATCAAAATAGAAAGAGCTGTAGCTGGGCCAGGAAACCACACAAAAAGAATCACAAGCACCGAGGGACAGGAAGGGCAGGCTTAAATAGACCGAGGGCGGGAGCTAGCTGAGTCTGGCCAGGTTGCGATAGGCTCTCCCACTCCTAAGCCTACCAGCCTGAGTGGTGGAAGCTGGAGTCAGTCTCAGGGATGTAGATTCAGGTGCTGACTGATTAATTATGGGAGTTAACCCCGAAGCTGTGCCTGGCAGATCCTTTACAGTACCCCCCCTTTTATTAGGGGCCACCGGACCCTTTCTAAGTGGACCTGGCTTACTGGGGAAACGCAGGTGGAACCTCCTGACCAATACCCCAGCGTGAACATCCCGGGCGGGTACCCAAGTCCTCTCCTCGGGCCCGTATCCTCTCCAATGGACCAGGTACTGGAGGGAGCCTTGGACCATCTTGCTGTCCACAATCTTGGCCACCTCGAATTCCACCCCCTCAGGGGTGAGAATGGGAACAGGAGGTCTCCTCGAGGGAGCCAAGGACGGGGAGCAGCATTTAAGGAGGGAGGCATGAAACACGTCGTGTATACGAAAAGACGGGGGTAACTCCAGCCGGAAGGAGACAGGATTGAGGACCTCAATGACCTTATACGGCCCAATAAACCGGGGAGCAAACTTCTTGGACAGAACCTTGAGACGCAAGTTCCTAGACGACAACCACACCAGATCCCCGACCATAAACAGGGGGTTAGCAGAACGTTTTCTATCAGCCTGAGTTTTTTGTATGCTCTGGGACGCCTCTAGGTTCTTCTGAACCTGGGCCCAGACTGTGCACAGTTCCCGATGAACGACCTCTACCTCGGGATTGTTGGAACTACCAGGTGAAACGGAGGAGAACCGTGGATTAAACCCAAAATTACAGAAAAAGGGGGAGACCCCTGACGAGTTACTGACCCGGTTATTAAGGGAAAATTCGGCGAGGGGAATGAATGAGACCCAATCATATTGACAGTCAGAGACAAAACACCTTAAATATTGTTCTAGAGATTGATTAGTCCTCTCAGTTTGGCCATTGGTTTCAGGATGGAAGGCAGAGGAGAAGGACAGATCAATCTCCAACTTCATACAGAAGGCTCTCCAAAACAATGAAACAAATTGTACCCCTCTGTCCGAAACAATATTGACAGGGACCCCATGGAGACGCAGGATGTGTTTGACAAACAAGGTAGCCAACGTCTTGGCGTTAGGTAGTTTCTTGAGGGGCACAAAGTGGCACATCTTACTGAAGCGGTCTACTACCACCCACACCACCGACTTGCCTTAGGATGGAGGCAAATCGGTGATAAAATCCATGGAGATATGTGTCCAAGGTCTCTGGGGAATGGGCAACGAACGCAGTAAGCCCACTGGTCGGGACCTGGGAGTCTTGGACCTAGCACAAACCTCACAAGCGGCGACGTAGGCCTTAACGTCTTTAGGCAACCCAGGCCACCAATAGTTTCTAGTAATGAGGTGTTTGGTACCCAGGATGCCTGGATGACCAGATAGTGCGGAGTCATGATTTTCCCTAAGTACCCTTAGCCGGAATTGCAGGGGAACAAACAGCTTGTTCTCAGGAAGGTTCCCGGGAGCTGAACCTTGATCAGCAGCAATTTCAGAGACTAAATCAGAATCGATCGAGGAAATGATTATACCTGGAGGCAAAATACAAGCAGGCTCTTCCTCCGAAGGAGGGCTGGCCATGAAGCTACGCGACAGTGCATCAGCATTAATATTTTTAGACCCAGCCCTATAGGTAACCAAAAAATTGAATCTGGTAAAAAATAACGCCCATCGAGCTTGTCTCGGGTTTAGCCTCCGGGCAGATTCTAGGAAAACCAGATTCTTGTGGTCGGTAAGGACCGTTACCTGGTGCCTAGCCCCCTCCAGGAAGTGGCGCCACTCTTCAAATGCCCATTTAATGGCTAAGAGTTCGCGGTTGCCAATATCATAGTTACTCTCAGTTGGCGAAAACTTCCTGGAGAAGTAGGCACAGGGGCGGAGATGGGTGAGGGACCTGGTACCCTGGGACAAGACAGCCCCCACTCCCACCTCAGATGCGTCAACTTCCACGATAAATGGCTCCATTTGGTTGGGCTGAACCAGCACCGGGGCCGAGATAAAGCACCTCTTAAGGACCTCAAAAGCCTGGACAGCCTCAGGAGGCCAGTGGAGGAGATCAGCTCCTTTGCGAGTGAGGTCCGTAAGAGGCTTAGTGATGACCGAGAAGTTAGCAATAAATCTCCTGTAATAATTAGCGAACCCCAAAAAACACTGTAACGCCTTCAGGGAGGCAGTTGGACCCATTCCGCCACAGCATGAACCTTGGCGGGGTCCATGCGGAATTCATGAGGAGTGAGGATTTGACCCAAAAATGGTATTTCCTGTACCCCAAACACACATTTTTCGGTTTTGGCAAACAGTTTGTTTTCCCGAAGGACCTGGAGCACCTTCCTGACATGCTCAATGTGGGAGGACCAGTCCTTGGAAAACACCAGTATGTCATCAAGGTACACTACAAGAAATATCCCCAGGTAATTTCTCAAAATCTCATTTATGAAATTCTGGCAGACCGCAGGGGCATTACACAACCCAAAGGGAATGACGAGGTATTCGAAATGGCCTTCGGGCATGTTAAACGCAGTCTTCCACTCATCCCCCTCTTTGATGCGGATAAGGTTATACGCCCCCCGTAGATCCAACTTAGAGAACCATTGGGCCCCCTGAACCTGATTGAAGAGATCAGGAATCAAAGGAAGGGGATACTGGTTCCTTACCGTGACCTTATTCAGGCTACGGTAGTCAATGCTTGGCCTAAGACCACCATCCTTCTTCCCTACGAAGAAGAAGCCAGCACCTACCGGAGAAGTAGAGGGACGAATGTAACCCTTGGCCAGGCATTCCTGGATATACTCTCTCATGGCTTCACGTTCGGGACAAGAAAGATTAAATATCCTACCCTTAGGAAGCTTAGCTCCTAGTACCAATTCGATAGCGCAATCGTATTCTCTATGAGGAGGTAACACTTCGGAGGCCTCCTTAGAGAAAACATCAGCGAAGTCCTGAACAAACTCGGGTAGCGTGTTCGCCTCCTCAGGGGGAGAAATAGAATTAACAGAAAAACATGACGTAAAACATTCATTACCCCATTTGGTTAGCTCCTCAGTATTCCAGTCAAACGTGGGATTATGCAACTGCAACCAGGGAAGGCCTAGAACCAAATCGTACGATAATCCCTGCATCAACAGTACAGAGCACTGCTCCAAATGCATGGAGCCAACAAGGAGTTCAAAAACAGGGGTATGCTGTGTAAAATAACCATTAGCAAGAGGAGTGGAGTCGATACCCACTACCGGGACAGGTTTAGGCAAGTCAATCAAAGGCATAGCAAGAGACATAGCAAATTCCACAGACATGATATTAGTAGAGGACCCTGAATCCACGAAGGCACTGCCGGTAGCAGACCTACCACCAAAAGAGACCTGAAAGGGAAGCAAGATCTTAGTACGTTTCCTATTTACGGGAAAAACCTGTGCGCCCAAGTGACCTCCCCGATGATCACTTAGGCGCGGAAGTTCTCTGGCTGCATTCTTACGCTTAGGACAGTTGTTCACTTGATGCTTGTCATCCCCACAGTAGAAGCAGAGACCATTCTTCCTGCGGAATTCTCTACGTTGTTGGGGGGACACGGAGGCCCCGAGTTGCATAGGTATCTCTGAGTCTTTTGGGGAGGAACGAAGCAACGGAACTTCGGGAGGCATCATGGGGGAGTCGGAGGAGAAAACACATAAACGTTCACGTTGTCGTTCCCTGAGACGTCGGTCAAGTCGTACCGCTAAAGCCATAACCTGGTCTAGGGAGTCAGAAGAGGGATAGCTAACTAGCAGGTCTTTCAGGGCATTCGACAAACCCAACCTAAACCCTTAAGGCAGGGTCATTCCACCGAGAAGCTACGCACCACTTCCTAAAGTCAGAACAATACTCCTCAACAGGTCTCTTACCCTGACGTAAGGTCACCAGCTGATTCTCGGCAAAGGCAGTCCTGTCAGTCTCGTCATAAATAAGTCAGAGAGCAGAAAAGAAACAATCAACGGAGGAAAGTTCAGGGGCATCAGGAGCCAAGGAGAAGGCCCACTCTTGGGGCCCTTCCTGGAGCCGGGACATAATTATACCCACCCGCTGACTCTCAGAACCTGAGGAATGGGGCTTTAAACTAAAGTAAAGCCTACAACTCTCCCGAAAGGAGAGAAAAGCCCTCCGGTCCCCTGAGAACCGGTTGGGCAACTTGAGGTGGGGTTCAAGAGGTGAGGTGAGGGGAACTACCAAGGTAGCATCAGGCTGGTTGACCCTCTGAGCCAGGGCCTGGACCTGTAGGGAGAGACCCTGCATTTGCTGAGCCAGGGTCTCACGGGGGTCCATAGTGGTGTCAAGGACCAGGGTAGACTAGGTATGGGCTTGTGATTATGTAATGACGGGGGGTAGGGAAACGGACAAGTGAGCCCTAGTCTACCCGCCACTCTGTCCCTGCCTACTTGCAACGACCCGCCCTAGGCGACGGGGTACAACTGGGCGGCGGTCCCTGCGCTCAGTAAGTGCACGACAAACACGACAAACCTACAAGGGAATACAAGCAAGGGAAAGGGGCAGTTGCCCACGGCAACACCGTGAGCAACCAGAGTGGTGAACGAGCCGAGTCAAGCCAGGAGTGTGCGAGGTACCAAACAAAGAGCAGAAGAGTAGTCAGTAAGCCAGGGTCTGTATGGAGCAGGATCAAAATAGAAGGAGCTGTAGCTGGGCCAGGAAACCACACGAAAAGAATCACAAGCACCGAGGGACAGGAAGGGCAGGCTTAAATAGACCTAGGGCGGGAGCTAGCTGAGTCTGGCCAGGTTGCGATAGGCTCTCCCACTCCTAAGCCTGCCAGCCTGAGTGGTGGAAGCTGGAGTCAGTCTCAGGGATGTAGATTCAGGTGCTGACTGATTAATTATGGGAGTTAACCCCGAAGCTGTGCCTGGCAGATCCTTTACACTGACATTTACATTCAATCTCTCCTTCCCCTTTCTTTACCCTATGATACCCATTCTAGGGATCTGTGGATTAGGAAAGGGGAACTTACTTTCATCTATATATACACGCATTCAAACAAGTACTTTTACTTATAGTATTTATACCTCGGTACCCTTTATCTCTTGCTCCATCATTTCTCACTGGAGTCATGTCCTTATGTAATTTTTTAACATTGTTTGTTATATATGTTCAATAAAAGATTTATGTAATTTTATTTATTTGGCTATGTGCTCTGCTTGTTCTTCTGTTTATGATCTATGATATGGAGCTGCCTTTCGGTACATGATGGGGGGATGTTTTTTCTGTAAACAGTGCCCAGCCCGCACATTAATTGATTTTGGAGTTTATGTAGTGATTATAATCACATTTTATGTATATATTTTGGTGGTGTTGCCATTTTCTTTCTTGTACTTTTATATTTTTAAATTATTTGAATAAAGATGATATTTTATTTGTTTTTGTCTGTTGCCACTTAGATTTATTACTAGTATAATCTAAGGAGTGTGCTCTATGCTATATATATATATATATATATATATATATATATATATGGGGTTACTATATGCACTATATAGGATAGACTATAACCCAAATAGTTATACGGATGTCGCCATCTTTATCTTGACTGTGATAACTCGCTGCAGCGTGATATCACACAACAAAAGCCATTGAAAAGTTATTCAAAAAGTCAAGATAAAGGATCTTTCCACTGTGTATTTAATGCGTTAAAAGTCAAGATAAAGACGGCTACATCTGTAGCATATGTGAATGTTCTGTTATTATTATCGGTAATGTTAAACTACACCCGTGTATTGAGCCCGTTTATCAAGGTTATGCCTCCTGCTGCAACATCAATTACGTTGTTCTGCTCTGTCATAGGAGCAGAACATCAAAATTTAAAGAGTGCCGAATCTGTCACACAACGGACACCAACGGCACCTGATGGACCCCATTGACTTAAAATAGGGTAAGTCAGGTTTCATTATGGTGCGTTGCAAGCTGCATTCATTTTTCTGTTAGGAAAGATGTGACGGAGCCTCCAATGGAGATGTGAACAGTGCGTCTTTAGTTATTTAATATGTTTTAATTATTTTTAAATATTCAAAATGTTTAGGATCTATTAAAAAAATAATTAAAAGACCCACTTCCATTACGCCGAAAGAGGTTAAAATAAAAATATGGATTCTTTTCCCTTCACCTCTTCATGTTGGCCAATAAAATGTACAAAGTAGACTAAAAATAGGAATGCA